>NC_044256.1:22121694-22375293 GCF_003957555.1 Calypte anna | reverse complement strand
AACTGGGGAGCCCCAGACTGGAGCCGGTGGTGTTCCAGCTGTGCTCTCCCCAGGGCAGGGCAGGGCAGAGCAGAGGGCAGGAGACCCTCCCAGCAGCTGTGGGTGTCCTGCTCGGGGGCTGCTGAGGCTCAGGCTGGAGCTCAGCCCTCTGCCCTCCCCACCAGGCGCCCCATGGACCGCAGGGCCGGGTCCCCTCCAGCCCCCGCAGGAGCTGTGCCAGCAGCCGGGTGCTGGCGGGGCCCTGGCGGGGCTGTGGGGTGGTCCCGGGGGACAAGCGGGCACCCTCCACCCACCCACCCACCCCCCGAGGGCTGCCCAAGCCCCCTCCTCCCAGTCCCAGAGCCGCCCACCTACCCACAGGTGTCCCAGGAGCCGTGGGGCAGCCCAGCACAGGGCCAGCAGGAGGAGGAGCGGGAGCAGAGCCATGGCTGCAGGACACGAGGGCTGGTGGCCAGCAGAGCAGCAGAGCTCAGGGTGCCACCTCCTGCCCTGGCCCCAGGGCTGAGGTCACAGACGCTGGGTCTGGGTTCTGGGCACGGTGACATCGCTGGGGGGGGACACATGGGGGGTGACATGGGGGGTTCCAAGCAGGGGGATGGAATCTGGGAGCAGAACCCCCTGACACAGCCCCATGGTCAGGAAAGAGTGACCTCTGTGGATCACCCCCGAGCAGGGGGCACAGGATGGGGCCCTGTGGTCCCTCCAGTTCTGTGTCAGCAGCAAACGTGCTGAGGGGACACTGTCCCTTCCTTGGGGCCAGTCATGAATGGACAGGACTGGTCCCAGCTCTGAGCCTTGGGGAACACCACTTTGTTTCTGGCCTCCAGCTGAACCCTGCCACTAATCCCAATCCTCTGGGCTCTGTCTCTGGGTGAGCTGTCAGCTCGGGCACTGCCCACCCCTCACACCCACCCTTCCTGAGCTTGCCCATCGGGGTGCAGCCGTGGGAGGCAGTGTCAAAGCCTCACTGAAGCCAAGGCTGACACCTCCCTCTGCTTGGAGCACCCTGGGCTGGTGGGGGTGGCAGCCCAGTCAGTGGCGGGGTTGGCTCTGGGTGGGATCTTTAAGCTCCCTTGAACCAAACCCTTTATCATACAGTGATTCCAACTGAAGTGGACCTCTGCCCCCTCTTCTCCTCATCCTTATCTCTATCGTTGTCCTTGAAGGCTCTGAGGATTCCTTCCAGTGCCTGAAGGGGCTCCAGGAAAGTTTGGGAGGGACTTGGGACAAGGGCCTGGAGGGATGGGAGCCTGCGAGGGGGAAGGGTTTGGAGCTGGGAGAGGGGAGATGGAGAGGAGATCTTGGGCAGGGAGGGAGGAATTGTTTGGGGTGAGGGTGCTGAGCCCCTGGGTGCCCAGGTTGCCCCCAGAAGCTGTGGCTGCCCCATCCCTGGAGGGGTTGAAGGTTGGATGGGGCTTGGAGCTCCCTGGGCTGGGGGAGGGGTCCCTGACCATGGCAGGGGTGGGGAGCCCCAAGGCAGAGCTGCACAGGGGTCCTGCTCCCTGGGGTGCCAGAAAGGAGACCACTGGGCCTTAGGATGTGGGATGGCTCCATCGGCACCAGAACTGGGCCCCAGAGAAGCTGTGGTGGTGGCTGCTTTGCTGTTGGAAAAGTGACCTGAAGGTGGTGCCCCCAACCTGCTGAGAGCGAGGAGGAGGCAGCAGAGGGAGAACTTGTCTCCTGGAGACACTGCTGTTGCAGCTCCTGATTCTGCAGGTGGTCAAGGGGGAAGGATGTAAACGGGAGCTGGCCACCTTTACCATCATGGAAAGAAGAGCTGGAGACATTGTGGGGACAGGAATCCCCGGGGACAGCCATGCCCAGGACACCCCATGGGGAATGCCAGGGAAGTCTCTGCCTGTGGCTGGAGCAGGGCAGCTCCAGAGGCCAGGCTGCAGGACACAGGAGGTGAACAACCCCAGATCACTGCTGAACTTGAGGCTGGGCCAGCTCATCAGCAAGAGGGGATCCAGAGCTGGACCCGGGCAGAGGAGAGCTGCTGGGCTGCTGCTCTTTTCACCACCATCAATTAATTATTCAGGGCCAAGAAGCAGAGCGAGGAGGCTGGTGCTAAATAATAGATGGAGCACACGGTACTCGTTGGACTTGGCAGCGCCTGGCACAGGGCTCGGGGTGCTGAGGGATGGCAGGAGGTCCTGCTCTGGTGGGGGGTTGGACTCCATCTTCAGAGCTCCCTTCCAGCCCCTGGCACTCTGTGATTGATCCTGAGATTCTGAACACTGAGCTCTGAGAGACCGGGCACGGAGAAGGGCAGGAGGTGTGGGACCACGAGGGGAAAGTGTCCACACACAGGGACACACACACAGGAGAGGCCCAAGGAATGACTGCAGGGCTGGAGAGCAAGGAGAAGGTCTGGAGAAGTTGTGAGGAGCAGCTGAGGGCCCTGGGGGTGTTGATCCTGGAGCAGAGGAGGCTGAGGGGAGACCTTGTGGCTCTCTGCAACCCCCTGAGAGGAGGTTGGAGCCAGGGGGGGTCGGGCTCTGCTCCCCAGGAACAAGGGATGGGACAAGAGGAACTTTGGGCACAACTCAAGTGGTGCCAGGGGAGGTTTAGGTTGGAGCTGGGGAAGAATTTCTGCCTGGAAAGGGTTGTCAGGGCCTGGCCCAGGCTGCCCAGGGCAGGGCTGGAGTCCCCATCATCCCTGGGGGGGTTTCAGAGCCTGGGGATGTGGGGATGAGGGACATGGGGCAGAGGTGGCCCTGGCACTGCTGGGTTAATGTTGGAGTCCATGATCCCAAGGGGCTTTTCCACCCAGAAGGACTCTGTGCTGGGGTGATTCTAAGGCAGACTCTGCCTCCTTCCTCTCCCCAGCTCTGATCAGAATCCCCAGCTCCAGGCCAGGACCTGAGGGACACCCTTGGTGAGCCTTTGGGGCCACGGGGCCAAGAGCTGCAGCAGGGGTGCCCAGAGAGGGCCAGGCAGAGACAAGCAGAGCCTGAGGCACAAGGGCTGGAGATGGGCAAGGACAAGGAGGGGATCAGGGCTCTGTGGCACGGAGCTCACTGCTGGAGGAACGGCCAGGGGGAGTCGCAGCCCCCGGAGCCGAGCGAGGCCGAGGGTGGTTCTGACGGACACCGGAGGTGCTGATCCGCCACCCGGGGTGCTGACCAACGCCCCGGGACAGGGACAGGGACAGGGACAGGGACAGGCCCAGGGCCCGCAGCACGGAGCTCCGGGAGGGGTCCCGGCCGGGCCCGATGCTGTGGGCTGGGAGCGGACTACACTTCCCAGCATGCCCCGCGGCGGCACCAGACTGCCGAGCGGCCGCGGCGGTCACGTGGCTGTGGGTGCGGGTCACGTGGATACGGACCGGGCCGGACCGAACCGAACCGAACCGATCGGACCGGAGCGCGGTGCCGGTGCCTTGCTGCCCCGCTGTCCCGCTGCCCTGCCGTCCCGCCTGCCGCGGGCCCTCCCGCGCCCCAGCGCCATGTGTCGGGGGGCTCTGCCCCGGGCCCTGCTGCTGCTGCTGCCGCTGCTGCCGCTCGCCCTGCGCGGCGCGGCCGCCTCCCGCCCCAGCTTCGTGCTGGTGCTGGCGGACGATCTGGGCTTCGGGGACCTGGGGAGCTACGGGCACCCCTCCTCCAGCACCCCCTTTCTCGACCGGATGGCTTCCCAAGGGCTGCGCTTCACCAGCTTCTACAGCAGCTCCCCGGTGTGCAGCCCTTCCCGGTACGGACCCCGGGTACCGCCCGGCTGGCTGCGGATGGGCCCGGGGGAGATGGAGGGAGCGGGGAGACGGGGCTGGGCACCCCGGAACCGGACCGGGCACCCCGAGACAGGGCCGGGCACCGCCAGGCAGGGCCGGGCACGTCGAGACGGGGCCGGGCACCGCCAAACCGGACCGGGCACTGCCAGGCAGGGCCGGGCACCAGGAAAACTGGACCAGGCACCCTGCTGGGGAGCTGCAGTGCTTGGAGAGGTGTTGGTAAAGCTGAGCTGGCTCAAGAGGCCCAAAAAGTCCGGCAGCTCCGTGAGGGGGACTGACCCAAGTGTTGCAGAACCAGAGAATCGTTCTGGTTGAAAAAAATCTCTTAAGCTCATGGAGTCCAACCACAAACCCAGCACTGCCACGGCCACCCCCACCCCATGTCCCTCATCCCCACATCCCCAGGGTTCTGAAACCCCCCCAGGGATGATGGGGACTCCAGCCCTGCCCTGGGCAGCCTGGGCCAGGGCCCCTGACAACCCTTTCCAGGCAGAAATTCTTCCCAGCTCCAACCTAAAACCCCCCTGGCACAACTGAGTTGTGCCCAAAGTTCCTCTTGTCCCCAAACCTTGTCCTTGGGAGCAGAGCCCGACCCCCCCTGGCTCCAACCTCCTCTCAGGGGGGTTGCAGAGAGCCACAAGGTCTCCCCTCAGCCTCCTCTGCTCCAGGATCAACACCCCCAGGGCCCTCAGCTGCTCCTCACAACTTCTCCAGACCTTCTCCCTTGCTCTCCAGCCCCTTCCCCAGCTCCATTCCCTTCTCTGGACACTCTCCAGCCCCTCAATCTCCTTCTGCTCCTGAGGGGCCCAGAACTGACCCCAGGATTGGGGGTGCAGCCTCAGCCAGTGCCCAGCACAGGGGATGATCCCTGCCCTGCTCCTGCTGCCCACCCCACTGCTGGTCCCAGCCAGGGTGTTGGTGGCCACCTTGGCCATTCTCTGCTGGGCACTTCCCAGCCACTCTGCCTCAAGCCTGGAGCATCACCCGGGGCTGGTGAGACCCCAGGACAGGACCCAGCCCCCAGCTTTGTCCCAGCAGAGAGGGAAGGTGGCAGTGGCAGCTGTGAGGCTGGGGAACATCCTGAGGAGCAGGGCCCCTTCCTGGAGGCTGAGCCCGTGCCCTGTGCCTTTCCCCAGCTGACCTGTGCCTTCTCTCCCTGTCCCTCCTGCAGGGCAGCTCTGCTGACAGGACGCTTCCAGAATGCGCTCTGGGGTCTTCCTGGGGTCTTTGACCCCGACTCCCGGGGGGGGCTGCCGCTCTCTGAGGTCACCATTGCAGAGGTGCTGAAGGCTGAGGGCTATGCCACGGCCATGGTTGGCAAGTGGCACCTGGGCCTGGGGACAGATGGCTCCTTCCTGCCCACCCACCAGGGCTTTGACCACTTTCTGGGGGTGCCTACTCCCATGACCAGGTGAAGCCTGTCCAGCCCTGAGGGGTGTCCTGAGGCTCTCAGGGGAGCTTCCTGAAGGATGAAGCTGGCTGGAGAGATCACAGCTGGGTTGGTGCTCGCCTGGCAGGGGGGGTGGTGGGTGCTGGTGGGAAGATGCCCAACCTGTGGGGTGCTGGTGGGTTGGGCAGCTGTGCAGGATCTGGGTGGGTGGTGTGTGCAGGGACAGGCACCTCCTGCTGAGGAGGGAAGGTCACTTCTGGGCTACAAAGAAATCCTTGAATTGCTGCCAAGAGAAGATGATGTTGGGGCAGCAATGTCCCCAGTTCTAGGGTGAGCACAACCCCCTGGCTCTCCACTCTCTGCCCAGGGGTGGCTGCTGGAGACTCTCTGCTCCCCCTCGCTTGTCTTGCTGGGCAGTGACAGACAAAGTGTTATTTGTTCCTCCAGGGCCCCCTGCCAGAACCTCACCTGCTTCCCACCTGACATCAAGTGTTTTGGGACCGTGTTGACCAGGGGCTGGTGCCAGTGCCACTGCTCTGGAACCAGAGCATCGTGCAGCAGCCTGTCTCCTTCCCAAGACCTGGTGCCTCTCTACAACAAATTCTCCGGGACTTCATTGCTGACTGCAGACGTCGAGAGTCCCCTTCCTGCTCTACTATGCCTCACACGTGAGAGGAGGGGGCTGCTCTGGCCAGGGCTGGGGTGGGACCTTTGTTCTCCTGGGGCTGAGCAGGGAACAGCTCTGCTCCTGCACTTCCCACTCTGGTCTCCACATCCTCTCCTTGAGCTCAGCAGCTTTCTGCCATGTCTGGGATGCTTGGGGACAAACCTCCTCTTGTCTCATGGGTATTCTCACAAAAAACAGGGTCCTGTTCAGCCTAAGAAGAGGAGGCTTAGGGGGGGAACCTTGGTTGCAATGTTCCAGTACTCAAAGGGGGCTCCAAAGCAGCTGGAGATTCCCTGTTCCAAGGGGTCCCATGGACAGGACAAGGGGCAATGGCACAAGGTGCTCCTGGGGTTGAAACACGAGGAAGTTTTTCCCCCTGAGGACAGTCAGACCCTGGAATGGTCTCCCAGGGAAGGGTGGATTCCCCCACTTGGGAAGTTTGAAGTCCCAGCTGGAGGGTGCTGGGACATCTCAGATCAAACAATAACATGAGGAGGGTTGGAGCAGAGGATCCTGGAGGCCCCTTCCCAGCTGACATTCCCTGATATTTCTCCATGTCCCAGCTCGGTGCTCACTGTCCCAAGGTGAGGTGGAACCAGGAGCAGCTCTGGGGCAGACTGTGCAGCATTCTTCTTGCCCTTTCTCCAGCACACCCACTACCCCCAGTTTGCCAGCCAGCAGTACACTGGGCACTCTCGGCGTGGGCCCTTTGGTGACGCCCTGCTGGAGTTTGATGGCTCTGTGGGACAGCTGCTGCAGGCACTGCAGGACAACGGGCTTGCCAAACAACACCTTGGTGTTCTTCACCTCTGACAATGGGTGAGTCAGCTCAGCCATGGGGACTTTGTCACTGCTGCCACGGTGTGGGGGAACTGGGACGAGGCACTGGTCGTGGTGTGGTGTGGCCAGGTGAGACCCCAGTGGGCTGAGTGAGGTGAGAGCTGCTCTGGAGAGGACGCTGTCTGATCTGCTGTGACTCAGCTGTGTGCCTCCTGTGGGCAGAAACCTCACAGGGTTGGTGCCAGGAGTGTGCAGCAGCCTCAATAATCCTCTGATTCCTTTCGTGTGGGGGTGGCACTGGTCTCTGGTGCCCTGCTCAGGTGTCACCTGCCCCGTCCCTGCTGTCTCACAAGGCTGAGGTCAGCAGTGTCACTGCTGGCACTGTGTCTCTCCCGCCGTGGCCCCTTTGGCAGCCCCAGGGCAGGGGTGGCACAGCCCTGTGGTGAATGGTTCCTCTCTCTCACAGCCCCTCCACCGTGCGGATGGCACGAGGGGGCAGCTCTGGCCTTCTGAAGTGTGGGAAGGGCACGACCTACGAAGGTGGCATGAGGGAGCCAGCGGTGGCTTATTGGCCAGGCAAAATCACTCCAGGTGAGACCTGGCACTGCTTGTGCCCATTTTGTCCTGATGGCAGCCAAGGCAAGGGTGTCACAAAAGCTTGGTGGCCCTGGGACAAGCAGAGGGTGGCAGAGAAATGAGGATAGGAGTGGGATCAAATGCTTGAGCCTTTCCTTGCGCCTTGCTGTGGTGGGTGACAGGAGTGACACATGAGCTGGCGAGCACCCTGGACATCCTGCCGACCCTGACTGCCCTGGCTGGAGCAGCTCTTCCCAAAGTTGTCCTGGATGGCTATGACCTGAGCCCGGTGCTGTTTGGGTCAGGGAAGGTGAGTCCTGTGGCATTATGCCTGGAGGCTGGGTGTGGGTCTGGAGCTGTGCGTGTGATGAGCAGCACCAGCTTGAGGTCACGGGAGATCCATGGGCTGGGACCTCTTGTCTGGCCTGGGTAGTGCCGTGGAGATCCTGGGCTCCCCAGATGTCTTCCCAAATGTCTTCCCTGTGGCTGTAGCAGGTAGACAGGGGCTGAGAAGCTCTGAGGAGGGAGCAAAGAGGATGCAGGTGCTCCTCAGCATCCCCCAGCTCTGGCCATGTTCTGGCTGCTGTGTGACTCCCTGGAGTCTCTGCCTGCCCTTGCTCCAGGCTCCTCCTTAGCCTTGTGGTTGCAGCTTAGCTCCTCTGCTTCCCACAGAGTCCCCGACAGATGATGTTCTTCTACCCCCCATCCCCTGACCCTCTGCGTGGTCCCTTTGCTGTCAGGCTTGGCAAATACAAGGCCCATTACTTCACACAAGGTTGGTGCTGCCTTCCCTCCTCTGCCTGGGCAGCATTGTCCCGTGTGGCTTTGCTGTCCAAACTCAAAGAGAATAAACAACCCAAGGGCTCCTTTTTTCAGGTTCCTTTCACAGCGATACGACCCCAGACCGGGCCTGCCACGGGCTGACCCCGCTGGCCCATCACTCCCCCCCGTTGCTTTTTGATTTGGAGTCAGACCCTGCTGAGAACTATGATCTGCTGCAGAGCAGCGCAGGGCCGGAGGTTCTGCAAGTCCTGCAGGAGATCGAAATGCAGAAAATGCTTTTTGAACAGCACATGGAGTTTGGGGAAAGCCAGATGCAGAAGGGCAGGGATCCAACCCTGCAGCCCTGCTGCGCACCAGCCTGCGTGCCAAAGCCTTCCTGCTGCCATTGCTCCTAGCTTCCTGCTGCCCCATCCACTCTGCACTGGAGCCCCCCCACCTGAAACCCACCCCAGCCTTGGAGCTGCCCTGCAGCCTTGGCTCAGGGACCTCCCTCACAGGGTCCTGGGGTAGCAAACTCTGGGTCAGCAACTCCGCTGGAACTGGAGTCAGGGGACCCTGCGCTCTGTCTTGGATGGTCATGCTGAGGCTTTGCTATGGTTTGAGGGGCCAAGGATAATTTTCTGGTAGTGATCCGAGGCCCTAGAGAGGTCTTGAAGGGCCCAGAGGGGTGGAACAGGCAGGGGTCAGAATTCCCCCCCATCTCCTGGCATCCTCTCTCAAAGCCCAGAGGATGGGCAGCCCAGCCCCTGCCTGCTCCTTCCTTCCTGCTGCTGGGCTGCTCTGGAGTTCTTCAGCAGAGGCTTCTCTCGTGTCATCAGCTGGTCTGTGCTTGGCAAGATACAAATCCATCAGGTGCTGGGGGCAGCTGGGGACCCCTCCCCTGCTGCAAGGGACCCTCGGACACTGTGAGCATCAAGCTCAGATTTTGTAAAGACTTGTACATAACTGTTCCTCATCCCGTGTGTTACTGCCCTTCCCTGTGCCAGTAAACTCCTTCCAGTTTTGATTTTCAATCTCAAAGTCTCTTGTCCTTGTTGCCTTTCTATCTTTCTTTGGGAGGTGCTGGGGGGTAAAAGAGAAATTCTGCTTCCTGGTTTTTGCTTCCCCCTGACCACTAAACCCAAACAGGCCATTGACAGGAGTCCTGACCATTACACAGTGTCACCTCCAGAGCCAGAACAGAACCTTTCAGACCCTGCTGGGGCTGGAGCACGGGGTACCCCGAGGCTCCAGAGCTCCCAGCATGGCTGCTGATTCCCTGTGCACCCCTGGCTGGGAGCACAGCTGGAGCAGCACCAGCAGAGATGGTGAGGGGCCAAGAGCACATCTGGAAGAGGAGGGGATTGATGGTCCTAGCAGCTCCAGCAGTGCTGGGAGGATGTGCCAGGGCAGGGAACAGTTCAGGGTGTGTGTGTGCACCCCGAGGGGCTGTGGTGGCACTGGTGTTTTCCTGCTGCCTGTCCCAGACAGTGCTCGGGGCCAGGCACTGCCAGGGTTGAACACCCCCACCCCACAGCAGAGCACTCAGTGGGGAGCAGGGGGTTTTCAGGGGGTTCTGCTCCCAGATTCCATCCCCCCTGCTTGGAACCCCCCGTGTCACCCCCCCATGTGTCCCCCCCCCAGCGATGTCACCGTGCCCAGAACCCAGACCCAGCGTCTGTGACCTCAGCCCTGGGGCCAGGGCAGGAGGTGGCACCCTGAGCTCTGCTGCTCTGCTGGCCACCAGCCCTCGTGTCCTGCAGCCATGGCTCTGCTCCCGCTCCTCCTCCTGCTGGCCCTGTGCTGGGCTGCCCACGGCTCCTGGGACACCTGTGGGTAGGTGGGCGGCTCTGGGACTGGGAGGAGGGGGCTTGGGCAGCCCTCGGGGGGTGGGTGGGTGGGTGGAGGGTGCCCGCTTGTCCCCTGGGGCCACCCCACAGCCCCGCCAGGGCCCCGCCAGCACCCGGCTGCTGGCACAGCTCCTGCGGGGGCTGGAGGGGACCCGGCCCTGCGGTCCATGGGGCGCCTGGTGGGGAGGGCAGAGGGCTGAGCTCCAGCCTGAGCCTCAGCAGCCCCCGAGCAGGACACCCACAGCTGCTGGGAGGGTCTCCTGCCCTCTGCTCTGCCCTGCCCTGCCCTGGGGAGAGCACAGCTGGAACACCACCGGCTCCAGTCTGGGGCTCCCCAGTTGAGGAGAGACTGGGATCTACTGGAGAGAGGCCAAGGGAGATCTGGGGGGGTGAGGAAGGGACTTGAGCATCTGTGCTGGGAAGAAAGAGTGAGAGGCCTGGGGGTGTTGAGGCTGGAGAAGAGAAGGCTGAGAGGAGATCTGCTGAATGTCCATCAGTATCTGAGGGGTGGGGGGCAAGAGGAAGGGGACAATCTCTGTTCAGGGGTGCCCAGGCCAAGGAAGAATGGGGTGGAGCTGGAACAGGGGAAGTTCCAGCTCAACACGAGGAGAAACTTCTGCCTGTGAGGCTGAGGGAGCCCTGGCCCAGGCTGCCCAGAGAGGTGCTGCAGTCTCCTTCTCTGGAGCCTTTCCAACCCCCCTGGCTGTGTTCCTGTGTGGGCTGCCCTGGGGGGGGATCCTGCTGGGGCAGGGGGGTGTCCCTGGGGCATCTCCAGAGCTCCCTTCCAAGCCCCAGATGCTGTGATTCTCTGGTTCTGGTGCAGGACTTGCGGGATGCGGCCCATGTTTCAAGGGCTGGACCAGTCCCGCGTGGTGGGGGGCACAAACGCCCGGGCAGGGTCCTGGCCCTGGATCGTCAGCCTCCAGGACGGCTGGGGACACGTGTGCGGAGGGTCCCTCATCACCCCCCAGTGGGTCCTCACCGCAGCCCACTGCTTCGACGAGGCCGGGTAAGGAGGAGCAGGGCAGGGGCATGGATGTCCCCCTCCTGTCCCGCTGCCCGGCTGGCAGCCTGCTCAGGAGAAGGCTGGGCTGGTGCCAGGGCCTCCTGGCAGCCTCCGGCTGGACGGGGCCGAAGGCAGCCAGGGCAGCCTCCCCCTCGGCAACGCTGCTCCCCTCTCTCTGTGGGGAGGCGGGAGGCCGGGAGCCGCGGGGCTGCTGCCCCACGGGGCTCCGCTGCCCCACGGGGCTCCGCTGCCCCTCAGCCCTCTCCCCCCCGCCTTCCAGGCCCGGCACCCTCTGGCACGTGCTGCTGGGGGCCACCCAGCTGAGCCGCCCGGGCCGCCACGCCGAGGTGCGCAACGTCACCCAGATCCGGATTCACCAGGACTACCACAACATCTCCATGACCAACGACATCGCGCTGCTGGAGCTGGAGCGGCCCGTCCAGTGCAGCTCCTACATCCAGCTGGCCTGCGTGCCCGACTTCTCGGTCAGCCTGTCGCAGCTGAGGTCCTGCTACGTCAGCGGCTGGGGGGCCACCACCGCCAGATGTGAGTCCCCAGCGGGCCCTCGTGTGTCCCCCGCAGGGGCCTCCGAGGAGGGCTGGAGAGGGGCTGTTGGCAAGGGATGTGTGCCGGGGCGAGGGGGAGGCTTTGGGAGTAGAATCACCAGTAGGCACCGGGAAGGGAAGGTTGGGGAAGACCTCGGAGATGATCGAGCCTGTGCTAAATGACCCAGACTCCATTTTCTGTTAAGGGTTTCATTTGATTAATCAAATTGCAATAAGCACAGCAGCGCTGGGTGCGTGGGGAGTCTCCGCTCCGCTCACACGCGCACCGTAAAGTTTTGCTTATGGCAATTTTATTAATCAAATGAAACCCTTAACAGGAAATTGAGTCTTGGTCATTTAGAAGAAGCCCAACCCTAACCCAACCCCCAGGGCCACCAAACCGCCTCCCTGGGCAGCGCCGCATTTAAACGCTTTCTGAACACCCCCACCGGGGATGGCGACTCCACCACCTCCCTGGGCAGCCCAGTCCGGTGCCTCACCGCTCTTTGGGGAAAGAAATGGTTCCTAATGTCCGACCTGAACCTCCCCTGGCACGACTTGGTTTGCTCCTGGCCTTTTGGTGGTTACTGGAGAGAAGAAGAGACCAACACTGCCCCTACAGCCTCCCTTCAGGTGGTTGTAGGGAGCCATAAGATCTCCCCCGAGCCTCCTCTTCTTCAGACTCAAGAACCCCCAAGCAGAGACGAGCAGATTCAGGCTGGATGTTGGGAAGAAGTTCTTGACCCTCGCTCAGGGCAGTGGAACAATGGAAGAGGTTGCCCAGGGAGGTGGTTGAGGCCTCGTCCCTGGGGAGATTCTGACGGGACATGAGAGGAAAACTTTTCCCCCTGAGAACACTGGAGGGGTCCCCCAGGGGAAGCAGTGGATTCCTCCCTCCACTTTGGAAAGGTTGAAGTCTCAGCTGGTCAGCTGGACGGGGTGCTGGGACATCACCAGTAACACGAGAGGGGTTGGAGCAGATGATCCTGGAGGTCCCATCCCAGCTGACATTCTGTGATTCTGTGGTACTCCCGGTGAGGCTTGATCAGGCTCTGAGCACCCTGCTCTAGCTGAGGATGTCCCTGCTGACTGCAAGGGGGTCGGACAGGATCGTAGACTCCTGGGACATCATCTCGATGACCTTTAGAATCACAGAATGTCAAGCTGGACACTGAGATCCCCCTTTAGATCCATCAGAGAAGCAGAGAATCATTTGGGCTGGAAGGGACCTCTAAAGGTCACCTAGATGCCTCCAGGTGGTCGGGATGCCTTTCAAGGTCACCTGCATGAGCTGTGGAGGTCCCTTCTGAGGCAAAGGATTCCAGGCTTCTCTGCAGAGAGAAGCCCCAGCCAGCCCCAGGGCAGGGGTTGGCCCAGGCAGGGTGCAGAGCTGGCACCAGCTGCTGGCTGCTGATCCCTCCCTGTGCCCCCAGCCACCGAGGTCAGCGACATGCTGCAGGAGGCCAGGGTGGAGATGATGGATGTCAAGGTCTGCAACAGCAGCGGGTGGTACCTGTGGGAAGTCCACCCCTACAACCTGTGTGCCGGCTACGAGCGGGGGGCCATCGACACCTGCCAGGTAGGAGCGGGCGCCCGCTGCCCCCAGCAGCACAGCCCCAGCAGGGAGGGCCCCAGCCCAGCCACAGCCGCCCGCAGCGACCCGGCCAGGCCCCCCGTGCCCAGGACAGAGCCCCCCAGCCCTGGGCAGAGGCTTTCTGTGCCGACAGCAACCGCTCGGGCAGGGGCTGGGAGAGAGAAGGAGCCGCCGTGGTGCTGGCAGTGCCCACCCAGCACCCCCGGGGCCCTCTCTCCTCCCCGCAGGGGGACAGCGGGGGCCCTCTCTCCTGCCAAGATGGACAAGCCGACTACTTCTGGGTGGTGGGAGTGACCAGCTGGGGGAAAGGCTGCGCCAGAGTCCGAAGGCCCGGGATCTACACCTCCACGCAGCACTTCTACGGCTGGATCCTGGCACAGCTGGGGCTGGAGCCGGAGGCAGCGGAGGCAGCGGAGGCAGCTCCACAGCCCGGCCCCACCTCAACCCCCTCCCAGCCAGGACCAGCACCAGTACCCGAGGGCTGGGCTGCTGCCTGTCCCTTCCCAGTCCAGAAGGTGCTGCAGTTCTTCCAGCTGCTGCAGGAGCTGCTGCAGGTCCTGAGGGGAGCCCGGGCTTGAGCAGCAGAGGGAGAGGATCCAGCGCAGGCTGCGGTGCCCCAGGGCATCTCCTCCTGGGCCAGGGCCTGCGGGTCCCGAGGAGGCCCCAGCGCCCCAGGCCTGCCCTGCCCTGCCCTGCCCTGCCCGCTCTCCTCTGGGGCACAGAGATGCTGTTGTTGAGGCGGTTCTTGCAATAAAGTTGTCAGTGTTCCCAGCTCCCCCTGCTACAGTCCCACCCGTGGCAGAATGACAACATCTGGGGCTTGGAAGGGAGCTCTGGAGATGCCCCAGGGACACCCCCCTGCCCCAGCAGGATCCCCCCCCAGGGCAGCCCACACAGGAACACAGCCAGGGGGGTTGGAAAGGCTCCAGAGAAGGAGACTGCAGCACCTCTCTGGGCAGCCTGGGCCAGGGCTCCCTCAGCCTCACAGGCAGAAGTTTCTCCTCGTGTTGAGCTGGAACTTCCCCTGTTCCAGCTCCACCCCATTCTTCCTTGGCCTGGGCACCCCTGAACAGAGATTGTCCCCTTCCTCTTGCCCCCCACCCCTCAGCTACTGATGGACATCCAGCAGATCTCCTCTCAGCCTTCTCTTCTCCAGGCTGAACAGGTAGGGCAGAGGGAAGGAGTCCTCCCAGAGGGTGGCCCCATGGCTGGTCAGAGAGGAAGGTGAGGGAACACGGGCAGAGGGGCTGAGGGAGAGCAGCAGGGAACAGGGAGTGTCTGGGGGTGGCTGCTGGTGGGATCCCCCCTGTGTGTGCAGTGCCCCAGTGAGCTGGGAACTGGGCTCTCTGGTCACCCAGGGGACAGGGATGGAGACAGAGCCAAGGGGCTGAGTCAGGAGCTTGACATCCAGCCAGCGATAGTGCAGGGACTCCATTTCAGAGAGTTCCTTGAGGAACCCGTGAGCGTGGTGGATCTGGGCAGTGCAGGTGTCAGCAGGCAGTGGGGAAGATGTGCTGCAGCCAGGCCTTGGAGCACAAAGTGCAGGTGTGGACTGGGAGCAGGGCTCCAGCAGGAACCACTGGGCACTGGTCTGTGAATAAAGCTGGCTGCGTGCATGCAAGCAGAAAGAGGCTTTTTCTGCAGAGCAGGTGGGGACTGGGGCTGAGGGAGCAGGAGCAGAGGGAGGCAGCAGATTGCAGGACGATGCTGGCTGCTGGCAGCAGCAGGGCTGTGCTGTGGCCTGGCAGGAACAGGGCAGAACCTTCTCCACGCCAGCCACGGAAACAGGGGAAATGGGTATTTTTCCCAAAGGGGAGCCCGGTGCAGTTTTGTGCTGCGGGAGGCAACTGGGGACTCTGGGCTGAGGTTCTGCCCAGTGGGTGATCCAAGCTATGAGGAGGGAAGAGAGTGAAGGGAGAGGAGTAGGCTTGGGAAGGGTGGCAGACTGGGAATGCCTCGGAGATGTCAGGCTGCAGGACAAGACAATCAGGGAGAGGAGCTACAGGGCAAGAATCTGCTCTGGCAGCCCAGCTGTTCTCCTTTGCTAACTACCCTCTCCAAAGCCCACTGATGTCCCCATCTGTCCCCAGCCCCTGCACAGACATCACCTCACCACTGCCCAAGCTTGGTGGGAGGACTCGGGGTGCTGCTTGATGACACCTCTTGCTGTGCCTGGAGCAGAAGGGTGAGCTGTGCCTCCTGACAGTGCACCCTGCAGTGGGTTTGGGGAGGTGTAAGGCCTCAAACAGCTCCAGGGCATCAGCCAGGGCATCCAGAAAGCCCTTGGCACTGCTGCCAGGAGTGGGCTGCCAGGGAACGGGCTGTGGGAGACCCTTCTCCCTGGGGGTCAGGGCTGGGACCGGGTGATGCGGGGCCCTGGGTGCCGAGGCAGTGGAGGAGGTGCAGAGCTGCTGTGACTCTCAGAGTGCATTTGGGGTGCTGGGGACAGTGCAGGGGTCCCAGGGAGTGTGGTGAGCACGCTGTCCATAAGGACAGAACAAGGTGGGGTGGCAGGAGAGGAAAACCTGCCGGGTGCCCTGGAGCCCAGAAGCCCACCTGGCTCGTGCCATGCCGTGTCCCCAGGGCTTCCTGGCCCAGGGACAAAGCTCTGGCCCTGCAGAGCTCCAGCACTGCCCCTGTGGCCACCATGGCTGGCTATGGGGAGCCCACCCGTGTGCCCGCAGCCTGCTCTCTGTTGGAGGCCATCCTGTGCCAGAGCTACACTCCTCATGGCACTGAGCTGCTTTTCCACACCCTGCTGCTCCCCAGAGCTTCCCTCTCCCCCACCTCTTGCAGCTGGGAGAGCATTGCAGAGGATGGAGGTGGCACTCCTGCATCAAAGAGACTTCCAAAGGGCTGGGAAGCATGCACCAACTCTGCACAGAGGAGATGGTGTGCAGTCAATCATCGGGTCCCCCCAACCTTTCACACTGCATATTTAATGGCTCTTTGGGTCTCAATGTTTAAATCTGTCTAATGAGCATTTAACTGCTGCTCAATATTTAATGCCTTGGTGTTCAGTGTAATAATCCCATGCATCACAGTGAGTGCTGGTCCATCACCCTGGGCATGAGGGGAGTCATTCTGTGGGAGAGGATCTCACATGGAGCAGGGGAGGCCAGGATCAGCTCCATAACTCCTTTTGCACGGGTCACCTCCAGCAGCATGGTTCAGTGATGGACTTGGCAGTGCCTGGTTAATGGTTGGACTTAACGATATTAAGGGGTTTTCCAACCCAATGAATTCTATGGCAGCAAGTAACCTGTGCACCGTGAGCTCTGTCGGCCTCTCCTGGATGTCTCAGTGGTGCAGCAGATGCTGGAGCTGCCCGTGCTGGCTGGGAATCAGGTCCTGGCATCCTGCAGGTGGGCTGGCTATGGAGGGAGGGGAGCTATGGGCTGGGAGCAGCTCTGGGCAGCTGTGACACTGTGTGCTGACACCCTGTCCTTGGCCCATGATGCTGTCTTCCAGTGAGTGTCTGCCCAGCTGCTGAGCTGGTTTGTGACCCACTGGTTGGATTTTGTGACCCCACCATGGGTGAAGGGATGGATGTAGTGTGAAACAACCTCAGCTCCCAGAGGAATGGGAACAACTGCCCTGGGGGTGCCTTGCTGGTGAGACCTATTGCTGAACACATGCTCTTGGTAACAAAGAGGAAGTGTGCACAATAGATGTGTAAACCAGGGGAGAACTTATTGCACCTTCCAGGTCCTGTAGGGGCTCCAGGAAAGCTGGAGAGGGACTTGGGACAAGGGCCTGGAGGGATGGGATGAGGGGGGAAGGGTTTCCAGCTGCAAGAGGGGAGATGGAGAGGCAATGTGAAGGAGAAATGAGGGTTGTAGGACCCTGGGAGAGGTTTCCTGAAGAAGCTGTGGCTGTCTGGCCGTGTCTCAGGCCAGGTTGGATGGGGCTTGGAGCAATCTGGGCTGGTGGGAGGTGTCCCTGCCCATGACATGGGTGGCATTGGGTGAGCTGTAAGGACCCTTTATACCCAAACCATTCCAAGATTCCATGATTCTGTGTTGACAGAATCATCAGAACAAGACCTTTGGCCTATGTAACAAATGAGACAAAGAGGAGACCCTGAAGTTACCAGAATGGTTCCTGAGGAACCATTTCATGGGTGTGGGGACAGAGCAGATGTGTGAGCTGGCTGTGCAGTGCATGCTGTTTGTCTGTCATCACAGCATCAACCCACTGGCATCTCCTTTGTGCTCAGTATCCATGGGAGCACACTGGGGTCTGTCCACAGCAGAGGTGGAGAGCAGCAGGACATGGAGCCCAGCTGCCATCTGATGTGTGTTCTGGAGCACAGAGTGTCCCTGCTGTGCAGTCCAGGCAGTCCTGGGCACTCACATCACAGTCAGTGTGCTGTGGCACACTGTGTTGCAGTGTCTGTTTCTGGGGGAACCCAGCACCTTCTCCCACACCTTCTCTCCACAGTTGTTCCTCAGCGTGGGCAGTGGTGGCCCTGGCCCTCAGCCCAGAGAAGCTCCCCCTGTCCCCAGCCCATGACCCATTCCCAGTCCCATTGCTACCCCAGCATCCCCCCTGTCCCCATCCTGACCATAGAATGACAGATTGCCAGGTTGGAAGAAACCTCAAGGATCACCTGGTCCAACCCCTCTAATATTATTGTTGATGTGAGATGTCTCAGCACCCCACTGAGCTGAGACTTAAAACTCCTGGGAGACCATTCCAGCATCTGACTGTCCCCAGGGGGAAGAATTTTCCTCTTGTGTCCACTGGGAATCTCCCCAGGAGCAACTCGTGCCCATTGCCCCTTGTCCTGTCCTTGGGACCCCTTGGAAACAGGAAATCTCCCTCTGCTTTGTAGCCCCTTTGAGTACTGGAACATGGGAATAAGGTCTCTCCTAAGCCTTCTCTTCTCAAGACTGAACAACCCCGTTTTTCTCAGCCTGACCACTGTCCCAGCCCTGTCACCAGCAGGGTCCCCACCCCTGTCCCTGCTCACCCATCTCCATCCCATCAGCTCAGACGCCAGGGGAGCACTGGGACGGACTGCCAGGCTTTGGAGGGAGAGAAGACACCCCATGAACCCCGAAGTGAGCTGTCCTCACGTGGCAACACCTGCAGGACTCGTGTGTACCTGAAGGTGTGAACACCACAGCCATGAACAGTGCTGAGGGCTCAGCACCTCCTGATCAGGAGCTGCAGGGAGGGGAGAGGCTGTGCCAGCTCTATGCAGACGGTGCTGTGGGCTCTGTGGTGCAGAGGGGTGAGGACCTTGGTGCTGCCAGGGCACTGGAGATACCAGCTGCTCTGCTCCCCACACTGCCTGGCAGCACACATGGGACCTGTCACCCCAGCAGGACTCTTGTACCTGGAAATTGTCCCAGGTCATGCTCCAGGAGCTCCATGTCCTCCTTATGGTTGGGACCTCAGAGCTGGACACCAGCTGGCAGCCCCAAGTGCTTCTCCTCAGGGCTGCTCTCAATCCATGCTCCACCCAGACTGGATTTTGTAGAGAAACAAGGTAAACCAGGTGCCTCGAGTTGCCAAAGAGTGGGTGTGAGTCCACCTGTGCCTGGTTAGGGCAGGCCCCCTATTACCAGGGGGCCAATAAAGGTGGGACACACAGCCACAAGGAGGGATCTCACTCTGGTGCGAGACATGGAGAGGCCAGCAGCTTGTTTAGCCCCAGGAGCAAGAAAGGCTCCTCCTGCTACAGGATTTGAATCTGAGATTGCCCAAGCCCACAGGCAGGACCTTGCCCTCGGCCTTGTTGAGCTTGGTGAGGTTTGCACAAGGCCAGCTCTCCAGCCTGTCACGGTCCCTTGGGATGGCATCCCTGCCCTCCAACGTGTCACCACACCACAGTTTGGTGGAAGAGGAGGTGGCCCACCCAGGTATGATGACGATGCTGTGGCTGGCAGAGTGCAGCAAGGACACTGTGTCCTGGGCTGTCCCCAGCGGGGCGAGGGAGGGGACTGGGTGGGTTCTGCTCAGATGGAGCATCTCTGGGCTGTTCTGCCTCTGCACTGAGTCCTGCCTGGCTGCCCACAGAGCGCTCTGGACCCTTTTCAGGACACCTTCTCTGTGCCATGTCCCATGAGCTGAATCCCACACTCTCCCCCTCGTGGCCACTCCCGGTAAATTCCTAGTGGTCCAGGAGCAGCTCCAAACAGTGGATGAATGGAGGATCAAGCCTCGTGTTTCCCAGCTCCTGAGGCGAGCAGAAGGTGCAGCTCTTGCCTTTCCCCGAGCTCCTGGTGTAGGAGCAGCTGCTGTGGTACTCAGAGTGTCAGATCTTCCTGCCTGACATGGATAAGCCTTGGGCTCTGCCAGCAGCAGCCTCAGGGCACCCTGTGCTCAGCAGAGCTTTGATGAGCACCCGTGTCCCCTGCACCTGCCTGGAGTTACCTGGATGAGGGGGAGGATGAGCAGGATGGCAGTGGTGTCTGCAGCCCAAGAGTTCTCCAAAACTATGTCACCCAGCACCCCTGCATCACAGTCAGGTACAAGCCACCTAATATCTTACCACAGTTCCTGCCCTCACCCCTCCTGCCGTGCTGGGAAGCAGCTCTGGAGCATCCTGCAGCCTCTGCTCAGCAGTGCCCTGCTCTGGAAACCTGTGTGCTGGGGTCTGGACATGCTCCCAGGTCCTGCTGCCAGGGAGCCTCTGGCTGACACTTGTTGCTGAAAACGTTGGATGGGGCTTGAAGCAACCTGGGCTGGTGGGAGGTGTCCCTGCCATGGCAGGGGGTTGGAACTGGATGAGCTGTCCCTTCCAACCCAGATCCTTCCATGATTCAGTGGTGGCTGAGATGGGGACCTGTGACAGTGGCTGCTTTTCCCCTCTTGCAAGAGCCTGGGGCAGGGGACAAGGGCAGAGGGCTGTGCCATGGCCAGGCCAGCCCAGGGTGTCCTTGCAGGCAGGCAAAGGGACAGGCTCTGGAAATGCGTGGTGACACCAAATTAAGAGCTTAATTAGCAGTCACGTTTCCCTTAAGGAGCCGTTGCCTCATTATCATGGAGAATGGTGATTAAGCAGTGGGAAGGGGCAGGACCTGCCAGCAGTGCAGGAAGGCAGCAAGTGCCAGGGCAGGGAGCGTGTCCAGCACAACCTGGCCTGGCACCATCCTTCTCTTTCTCCCTGCTCCATCCCATGCTCTAAGGTCTCCCCATTGCAGCCTTCTCTTCTCCAGCCTCAACACCCCCAACTCTCTCAGCCTGGCTCCAGAGCAGAGCTGCTCCAGCCCTCCCAGCAGCTCCAGGGCCTCCTCTGCACTGGCTCCAACAGCTCCGTGTCCTTCTGCTGATGGGGACCCCAGAGCTGGACACAGCTTTACCCCAGGGGGGGCTCCCCCGAGCAGAGCAGAGCAGAATCACCTGAACTCCTTCCTTGTGGGGTGCACATCACCATCCAGGGGATAAGTGCCTGAGGGGTCTCCTCACCTCCTTTGGTGGACCTGCTTTTCCAGCCCTGCCTTGTGGGGTGCCAGGACATACCTGGGATCAAACTGCTGAAACAGGCAGGTCCAGCTGCCCCCTGTGTCTACCCCTGTGCCTGCACCCACTGGTCCCCTGCATGGTCCCTGCCACATACTGATAGGATGAGGGGCAATGGTTTTAAATTAGAGAAGAGCAGATTTAGACTGGATGTGAGGATCAAGTTCTTTACCCTGAGGGTGTCCTGGTTTGGGCCAGGATAAAGGTGATTTTCTGTCTTGTACTTTTGCTTTCAGCTCAGTCCCTTGTCAGGAGCTGCACTTGCTGAAATTCACAGCAAGTTTCTCAGGCAGTGGCTGCTGCTGGGACTGATAACACTGATGTTTATAGTTCCTGCTAGAGCCTGGTGTGCAGAGCCAGGGACACTGCTCAGCTCTGAGGAACATTTTACCCTCCAGAAGGAATAAAGAGGTCCCACCTGCAGCCTCCTTTGGGAGAAAGATGCCAGAACTGACCAAACAGAGTGTTCCATCTCATACACCTCATGCTCAGTATAAATTTGAGGGATCACAAGAGTCAAGCCAGCTTCCTGCCCTTCCTGCCTTTCCTGCTTCCTTTTCTTCGCCCGTTCCCTGTTTTGCTTCAGCATCCTGGGAGGATTCCATCCCTTCCTCTGCCTGTGCTCCTGATCCATCCCAGCCCATATCTGTGTGTTCCTGCCTCCAGCTCCCAACTCCTGCTGACCCCAGGAGTCCAGCCTGGACTTTCCCAGGGCTGCCCTGCAGCCTCAGTGGTGACATGAGAGTTATTGGGGGAGAAGGGGGAGGAACCTGGGATTGATTTTCCTGTATATATTTAGTAATTTTATCCTATTCATCATTACTGTCTTACTAAAGTTCTTTCTTTGTCTGGGAGGGGGATTAATAGAGCATCTGTTATTCAGTTTAGTTGCTGGGTCAGTGTTAAACCCTGACAGAGGGCAATGGAACAACGGCACAGGGTGCCCAGGGAGGGGGTTGGGGCCTCATCCCAGGAGATGTTCAAGGTGAGGCTCGAGGAGGCTCTGAGCACCCTGATCTAGGTGAGGGTCTCCCTGCTTGCTCAGGGGGTTTGGTCTAGGTGACCTTTGGAGGTCCCTTCCAACCCAAGTTGTTCTATGATTCTGTGATCCTTCCCAATCCTGCTGCCAGACGGGAGGGACCAGATGGGCGCTGCCTCCGCCTGGCTCCCTGCTCCTCTCTGGGAGAAGTGGCTTCCTGCTGCTGCCCACTCCCCAGCAGTGCCAGCACTTGGAACAAGACCTTTGGGGAGAGCAACACCAGTGCCCAGCCCTGCTCTGCTCCACACGTGTGCTCCAAGGCACAGCACTTGTCTGCAGACCATAGTGAGGAACCCCCATCCCTGCTGAGCCTTCTGCCAGAGGCCACATCCCCCAGGAGGGGTGCACCAGCACTGCAGAGCCCCCATCTGGGACCCCCACTTCACCAAGACAGAGTCTGTCTGGGTGCTGGTTCAACCTCCTGATGGCAACCCATCAGAATAACCTGCTTGAAGGGAGTGCACACACCTGTGGAGGTTACTGTAGGCTTCAAGTTCCTCCATTGCCCCCCCTGCCATGGTCAGGGACCCCTCCCCCAGGCCCCATCCAACCTTCAACACCTCCAGGGATGGGGCAGCCACAGCTTCTGGGGGCACCCAGGGGCTCAGCACCCTCACACCAACGGATTTTTTCCTGATATCTCAGCTCTGTGTCCTTCTTGTGCTGGGGACCCCAAAACTGGACCCAGCACTGCAGGGGGTCTCACCAGCATGGAGTGGAGAGGGGGAATCTCCCCCCCTCGACCTGCTGGCCATGCTGCTGGGGATGCAGCCCAGTGTGTAATTGCTCCTTGTGCCATGCAGCCAGGATCTGCTTGTTTGAGCTCTACCAGGACCTGTTCAGGTCTCTTTTGCCCAGGAGCTGTTGTCAGGGCTGTGAGCCCATCCCACGCCCCTCTGCCTGGGGTCTGGTCCCATTCCTACCATCCCAAGACCTGTTTGATCCCTGTGCAGCTGAGACTTGCTCCTAACACTGTGGGGCTGCAAACATCATAGCTCTGAAATGCTGAGGTGAGCAGTGCCATACTCAGAAGATATTCACAGTCTTGGGACTGGGGGAACATGTCAACATTATGGGAACAATGCGTGCTCATCTCTCTGGACTCATGAAGGAAATCCGGGAAGTTTGCCTCCATGAGCTAAAAAATACCCAAAGAATTCCAACTAAACATCTCATGACCAGAACCAGGCCAAAGGCACAGACAGACGTGGATGCTATTTCCAAGGCCAGAGGCTTGACAACAACTGACCAGGAGAGCAGCAAGAGGACATCCCATGGGGGATCCCATGCAGCTCCCCTCGGAGAGCCAGAGGGGATGTGTGGGAACTATGGGCAGTGTGGGTCACAGGGGGGCTGGAGAGTTGCCCCGGGGATGATGGAAAGCTGTCCCAGGAGTGATGGAAAGCTGTCCCAGGGATGGGGAGAGCAGCCTGGTGAGGTCCTGCAGCAGGGCCCATGCTTCCTGCTGCTTCTCTGGGCCATCTGTGATGGCTGCAGGGAGATTTCCCCCTGCCCAGTGGGTCTGCAGGCACCCCAGGGCAGGCAGTGGGGTGGGAGGGCACCCCAGAGAGGACAGGCAGAGGGAAGGTGTGTGGGTACTCCAAGGAGTGCATAGGGGAGAGTGTGGGGACACCCCATGGAGGGCAGCAGGGCAGGTTGTCCCCTGGGGACGTGGGGGTGTGCAGGGCAGGGTCCCCCCCGTCCTCTCCCCTCCCAACTCTGCTGGGGGTGCTGCTGCAGAGCCATGTCCCGCTGTCACCCAGGCCCAGCCTGTCCCCCTGACCCAGCTCCAGGGCAGACCCCGTGTCCCAGGGAGCACCCCTGTCCGTCCGTCCATCTGTCGGTCAGCCTGGCAGTCGGGCCGTGCCGCGGGCAGTGCTGCCGCTCCCGGGGTTTCCTCCCGGCCTTCGGGGCTCCCACAGGAAGGGAGAATCTCTGCCCGGCCAAGGTGTTTCCTGGCTCCCCGATAGGATGCGGAGGCACATCCTGACCCCCCGGCGCTGGGTGTGACGCGGACCCGGGGCTGCACAGCCCCCCGCATCGCCACACAGCCCCCCGCATCGCCACACAGCCCCCCGCATCACCCCGCAGCCCCTCACAGCCCTCAAACGCACCCACACGGAGTCACCACCGTGCCCGCGGGTCCCCGAGGCCGGGCCCTGACCTAGGCCGGGGGCGGGGGCCCGTCGGGGCCGGGGGTGTCCCTTCCTGTCGGGAAAGGGGCTGAGCTGGCGGCCAAGGGTTTCCTGGAGGATTTTCTGGCCCGGCGGGCGCCAGGAACCGGAGCCGCCTGTGCCGGAGCGCTCGGGCCTGGGCCAGGTAATGGCACCGGGGCGGTGGGAGCCCTGCGGTCCCCGAGCCGTGGGGCAGGGGCTGCTCCGCTCTCCGCTGGGGCCGTCGGGCTGGGACAGCCGGGCCAAGGGCAGCACGGTGCTCCCGGCGGGGCCAGCAGGGATACTGCCTCGTCTTCGGGGTGTGCGGGGTGGGCTGGGCACGGTGCCCTGCGGCGGGCTCGGTGGCGCTGGGCTTGTCCCGGGTGGTCTGTGGTGGGCTCGGTGGGGCTGGGCTTGTCCCGGGTGGTCTGTGGTGGGCTCGGTGGGGATGGATTCAGCGGGGCGGGAGTGGCCCCGGTGCTTAGTGGTGGGCTTGGTGGGAGAGGTTTGGCAGCAGGGGGCTGTCCCGGCTGTGAGACAGTTCGGACTTGGCTGTGGGGCCAGTGCGTGGGGCCGGTGCGTGGGGCCGGTGCGTGGGGCTGAGCCGTGGTGGTGCCGTGCCCCCAGGCCGCGGATCCCGTCCTGCTCTCGGCGGCGCCGCTGACTCTTCCCGGCCCGGGGATGCTCCGGCCCGGGTGCCCTGGGTTGGGTGCCCCGAGAGCGGTCCGGCCCAGCCCGGCTGTTCCCTCCAGCTCCTCCTGGGGCTGCCGCCGGCGGGACAGGGCCGAGCCGTGGCCGGAGGGTGCCGGAGGGCAGCGGAGGGAGCCCTGGGGGGGGCAGCGGGGGAGAGCGGAGGGCCCGGGGCGGTAGCGATGCCGCACTCCCCGGGCTGGGCGGTCGGGCCGGGGGTCGTGGCAGGCTGGAGCAGCCGCCTCTGAAGTTTCCCTCCGCCTCCCCTTCCCGCGCACGCCGACTCCCCGTTGCCATGACAACTCCTTAAACTAACACCCGCTGCCGGCGGCGGGGGCCGAGTCCGCGGAGGATCCGCCGCTCCCCGCCCCGGCCCCGCTCCGCGCCGCTCCCGCTGTCCCCCGGCGATGGTGGCTCTGGCCCCGCCGCCCCGCAGGTACTGAGCGGCCCCGGGGGGCAGGGCCGGGACCGGGGCGGGCAGCGGCGGGGCCAGGGTCAGCCCGGCTCAGGGGTCGCGCCTGCGGAGGTCCCCGGGCCAGGTGGAGGGACCGGGGGCTGCCCGGGGCACGGGGGGAGCAGGGGCGGCTATCGCGGCGGGAGCTGAGGGGCCGCGGAGGGGCTGGGGGCTGAACGTTGCCGGGAGGGGGGACGGGGGCGTGCGGGGGAGCGGGGCTGTGGTTTGCGGGGGGAGGGTCTCGGGTGGGGGCTGTGGTTTGCATGGTGGGGCTCCCAGGTAGGGGCTGTAGTTTGCAGCGGTGCCCCCGCGGGTGGGGGCTGTGGTTTGTGGTGGTGCCCTCCCGCGGTGGGGGTTTTGGTTTGCCCTGGGGGGTGCTCCCAAATGGCGGCTGTGGTTTGCGCTGGGAGGGCTCGGTGTAGGCACAGGGCTGTGGTGCGCAGTCCAGCGGGTTGGTGCCGGGTAATGTGGGCTCTGGTCTGTGGTTGGGTGCCCGTCCCTGGAGCTAGGGGGCTGTGGTCAGTGGGGTATATATGGGGGGGTGTCTGTAGCTGTGGCTCGCATTGGGATGTTTCGGGGGTCCGTGGCTTGCAGAGGGATGTGGGACAGGAGTCGTGTCGGAACAGGGGTGCTGGTGCTGGTGGTCCAGGGCTGGTGATGGGCTCTGGGCACGTGAGATGGGCGAGCAGGGGCCAGGGCTGTGGTGGGAATCTATTTTGGGGAAGGAGGGCTGGGATTTTCCACCAGTGAGCTGGGGATGGATGCTGCCGTTTGCAGCGGCGCACAGATGCTGAGAAGCAGGAAGCCGTGGTCGTGGCTGGGGGGTTTGTGCTGGGGAGCAGGAGTCCTGCTCTTCAGCAGCAGGCAGAGCAATGCATCAGAACTTGGGGACCAGGACAACTGCGGGTGGTCCGTAAGCGTTTAGACAGGCAGGGGACTCCTGGTGAGGGCATGACATTGCTTCTGTAGCCTGTGCTGCTGCTTTTGGAACTTCTCTGCTCGTGATCCTTGTGTATCTGTGCTAACTGGGTGTCTCTACCCTCAGGGCTCAGCACACCATTTTCTGTGCGGCTGTTGTCTGCTTCAAATTCCTGTAGTAAGGATCCTCCCCCACCCCAGGCTGTCACGGTTCGTGGGCTGTTCTGCAGGCTCGGGTGTGGCTGGACAGTCCTGTGGATGGGACCTGTGTGGTTGTGTTCTTGTACCTGGACTGCAGCTTGCAATTTTTGCCAGTCCTGATGTCTTGGGGAACAGCTGGAGAAGTGAGAGCCTGCTGCTCTCCTCCAAAACTGGGCCAAGGTAGCAGGGAACTCTGGAGCCATGTCTGACTGCACGGGTGCTGGTGTAAATCAGGATGCCAGCATGAAGGCAGCAATGGATTTCAGCAAGCTGGGTTTGAATAGGAAGCTGTACCTGCTGCTTCTTGCCTTGGTGTCTACAGACAGGGGTCCTCATGCCTTCGGCCCATGGTGGGGCCTTGGCCAGTGGCTGGGGGAACTGTTGGACTTGGCGATCTAAAGGACTTTTCCAACCCAAACTGATTCTGTGTTCTGGGTGCTGAGGTTATCCATGAGGAACAGTCAGATGGTGCAGCTGGCTTTGGCCAGCCGTGCCCGTGGCAAGGGCAGGGTGGAAGATGTCTCCTGCCTGTCTGTGCCTGCTGCTGGGCAAGCAGAAGGTCTGGGGAAGTGGCTCAAGCCATGGCGTGGCTCTGGTCCCCTTCCTGGCCTTCTGGAAGCACCTTTTGCCCCGAGATGTGCAGTTGCCCTTGTTCCAGTGCCTGCTGCAGACCCAGCAGAATGTGGCAGAGCCCCCCAGCTCTGAGGGTGTCAGCAGGAGACTCTGGGGGTCTTTCTCCTCACGGAACTTTATAAACTTCACTAAATCTTTCCCGGTCATTCTGTTCTCAGCAATGATGTGTGAGTAATGGAGACCAATGCATAACAAGCTTCCATAATTTATTTCTGTACCAGCACTGAAATGCGTGTGACAAAGTTCTTGTGCACTTTGCACCCACACAGTGGCCCTCTGAGGAATTTTTGCTTGACTGTTCCAGACTCCCAAGGTGTGTGGCCAAGGGTCTGAGACTACAAAAGAGCACAAAGGACAGTACCAGCATGTCCTTTTTTTCAGAATAAAGACTGGCTTTTCCCTATTGTACAGCATGTAGCACATAAATATTCATAAAACACCTAAGTATTCTTAATACTGTTTGTATATCAGATGAATAATGGTATCTGTCCTGTTTGTTTCTGTGCTCTGTTGTTCACTTGAAGCATGGCTGTGTGCTGGGTGCAGACAAACAGACACACAAGTAGCCCAATATTCTGTTGCAAGTTTCCACCAGCTAAAAATGATTACTGCTACCCTCTGCACGGGAGCACGTAATGCGTGTGCCAAACCATGAGGAACGTGTGTGCAAGTGGTGAGGAGCTGAGTGCAGGGCTGTGGGGGGTGTGAGGTTGGGCTCCCTGTCTCACAGAGCGCAGCAAAGCCACCGTGTCCTGGGCTGTAACCAACAGCCTGAGCAGCAGGGCAGGGAGGGGATTGTCCCCTCTGCTCCCCCCTGGGGTAAAGCTGTGTCCAGCTCTGGGGTCCCCATCAGCAGAAGGACACGAAGATGTTGGAGCCAGTGCAGAGGAGGCCCTGGAGCTGCTGGGAGGGCTGGAGCAGCTCTGCTCTGGAGCCAGGCTGAGAGAGTTGGGGGTGTTGAGGCTGGAGAAGAGAAGGCTGCAATGGGGAGACCTTAGAGCACCTTCCAGTGCCTGAAGGGGCTCCAGGAAAGCTGGGGAGGGACTTGGGACAAGGGCCTGGAGGGATGGGACCCTGCGAGGGGGAAGGGTTTGGAGCTGGGAGAGGGGAGATGGAGAGGAGATCTTGGGGAGAAATGAGGGTGGGGAGAGCCTGGGAGAGGTTTCCTGGGGAAGCTGTGGCTGCCCCATCCCTGGCAGTGTCTCAGCTGGATGGGGCTTGGAGCACCCTGGGCTGGGGGAGGTGTCCCTGCCCATGGCAGGGCTGGCACTGGGGAGAGCTGTAAAGTCCCTTCCAGCCCAGCCCAGTCTAGGATTCTGTGAAGCAGGTGTGGAGCTGGGCATCCTGGTGGGATGAGGGTCCTTGATGTAGGCACTGCAGGGGGGCTCGGTTGTTGTCCCAACTCTTTCCCCTCTCTCCCTTAGTTCAGGAGATGAGGAGGATCCAGAACAATCTGTGGGGCAGCGAGTGGGACTGGTCCTGCTCCAGCCTTGTTCCTCAGCCCAGGATCCGGTGCCCAGGGACACAGGGCAGGAGCTGTGGGTGCCGTGGGTGCTCAGCAGTGCCGTGGGGCAGGAACCCCCCTGCCACGGCAGGCCTGGAGCAGGGGAGGCCCTGCAGCTAAAAGCAGCACAAAGAGTGAATTGCCATCCCACTCCCGGAGGCAGCTGAGCTGCCGTCACTGTGACAACGGGAGAGCTCCGGTTCACGGGTGCCTCGGCTCCCGCTGGCAGCGTGGGCAGGGCAGGCAGCACGGGCTCTGGGGCTGGCACGGGGTTTTGAGGGGACAGCGGGGTGTCAGTGCCACCACCAGCTGCCGGGATGCCCAGAGCCGTGCTGGGAGCAGGACGAGCAGGGACTTGGGTAACCGGAGAGGCAGGTCCATCCGGAGGCTCTTCTGTCATTAATTATTGAGAGATCTCCAGCGGCAGCGCTGTCCCCTGGCTGCTGGCAGCTCTCCGGGTTTGTCATTGTGGATGGAGTCAGGTCTGTCTCTGCACGGTGACTTTGGGTGGGAACAGGGCTGTGCAGAGCCTGTGCAGGGGCAGCAGCTTCTCACCAGCGTGAGCCCCCAGCTCCAGGGCAGGACATGTCCCCACACAGCCTCCTGCAGCCCCTGCCTCTCACCAGGGCTCCTTTTGGGAGGAGATGGTTCTTTGGGGTGTGCTGTCATAGAGTCCCAGAGTCCCAGACTGGTTTGGGTGTGAGGGGACCTTACAGCTCCTCCAGTGCCACCTCCTGCCATGGGCAGGGACCCCCTCCCACCAACCCAAGGCTGCAGGGGAAATGTGTGCCAAATTGGGTGACTCTGACAGCTCTAGAAGAGCAGAGAGACCTCAGTGGTCAGGGGTGGGTTTGGTGGTTGGCTGGCCCTTGTTTGCACACAGAACCCCCAGGGTGTCTGTGTCTGTTCTGTTTGGGTCAGGGCTACGCTTCTCCCAGGACAGAGCCGATGGGTCCCAGGCTCTGTCCCCACCTCCCTACAAGCTGCTCCCCCCTGGCCCTGCAGGCTCCCGCTGGCATGCTGGGCTATGTAAGGAGTTGTGTCCAACTCAGGTCTGGATCTTCTGCTTTTATAGACATCCTCAGGGGACGCAGGAAGAATGGCAGGAAAGCACAGCGCCCCATGAGCACTCAGCCCTGGACACCCATTGTTTCATCGCTGTCGGAAGCCGCCCAGGGGCCAGGCCTGCCCGGGGACCTTCCCTGTCCCCATGAGCTCTGGGGAGGCTCAGCCCTCTCCTCACATCCTGATGTGAAGTGTCCTGCACTGTGGTAGAGGGTCTGCAGCTCCTGGCAGACTGGGGGCTGCAAGCTGTGCCCTTCTCCATGTCTCCTGCTCCCTCATCAGGGCTGCAGATCCCTGGAGCTGTGGCAAGAGTTGCCTGGGACATGGTGACCATTCTGGAGCTTGTCCTGACTGTCTGCTCACCTCCATCCTGGGTCCCACAGGCCCGAGGGGACCTCCTGGAGCAGCTGTGCCTGGGCAGTGCTGTGGTCGGTGATTCGGGCAGGCTGGTGGCTGAGCCTGGTATGGGATGGAGATGTGATTGCTGGTGGCATCACAGCCCTTGGTGGTTGCTCTGGAGGCAACCAAGGCTTCACCTGTATTTGTGTCTGGAGCAGCTGGAACGGCTTCCTGAGCCATGCTTGGGGGAGGGACCTGCGTGGGCATTGTCCCTTTGTGGTGTCCTGAGAGATCTCAGGAGGCAGAAACAGCCATGTCCCCTCTGTAATGAACCCTGCTCACAGCATCTGTGTCCCATCTGCCCTGCCAGAACCTCTTGGACATCTCTGGGTGCAGAGGGGCCTTCCTCCAGCCCTTCTGAGAGAGAAGTGTCCAGATGCTTCCCGGTTCTGTCTTGGGGAACAGTTTCTGCTTCCCCTGACTTGTTACTGGTGTTCCTGTCACGGGGAGCAGCAGCTGTGGCTGCTGCAGCCTGCAGTCTTGCTCCTTATCCCGGAAAGGGAGAATCTGAACGAAGAGCAGGAAATCTGGACATTCCTGATAAAAGAAGCAGATTCAGAAGGCAGAGTTGACATTCACAAGCAAGAGTGTACACCCCCGTTGGAGTTCTCCCTGCTCATCTGAAACAAGGCCTCTCTGGCCTCGGCAGACAGCCGGATCCACAGGGACTGTGAGGGTTTGGGATCCTGTGCAAAGCTGCAGTCTAAAAATACATCGCAGATCATCTGCATAATTTATTCTCTGAAGAGTTTAATTTATCAGGTCCAATAATAACTCAATAAATCTCTTTTGCCTGTTTATCAGGGTTGGGAGAAGATGCTCATATTATAAGCATTTAATTTTATCTCCTGAGCTGCTTCCTGTGCAGATGGGTGCCTCTGACTGTACTGGATGTCTGTTCCCATGGCTGATGTCCATCAAGTCCTTGCCACCTGAGGACAGCAAAATGATGCTCAAGATGCCCAGCCAGGGAGGAGCCCAGGAGCTTTGTTGGTCTGGCCCAGATCTTCTCTGGAGGTCAGGGAGGGATGGAAATGGTGTGGACGAGCCAGGAGCAGGAGCAAGAGCCATCCTGCTGGAGATGGAGGCAAGGCTGCTGCTGGTGCTGTGAGCCACTCTGCAGCTGAGAGCCACCCGTTGGGACCCTCTTACTGCCCTGGCACCTCTGGCACTGCCCCAGAGGGTTGGGGACCAGCTAGGGACCCAGCTGGCCATGCTGGGGGTGGTCCTGCCTTGCCACATGGCTGCTGATGGTGGCTTTGGTTGTGTCTGCACCCGCCAGAACCTCAAGGTCAGGCTGGGAACCGGCACCGTTCTGGGCCTGGAGGGCTTCCTGTGGTGTTGCTGCAGCAGCTGGTTCTGGGTGATGTGGAGAGGTATTTCCTTTTCTTAGTGAGACATCCCACGACATTTCCCCTGCCCTCCGTGCTGGGAGATGAAAAGAGCAGGAGCGTCATCTCCTTTCTGCAGACTGCTCAGGATGTTGCAGCCTTTCATCTGCGTCCTTCTTGTTTCCCTCCTTCTAAGGCAGCAATCTCTGCTCTTCCCTTTCTTTTCTTGCAGCAGTTTTTCTTGCCCTTTGGTCATTCCTGCCTCCTGCCCCCGAGCCCCCTGAGGTTTTGTGCTCCCAGGGGTCCCTGGTGCTCCATTGTGCCCCCACCAAACCGGTGGGGCTGTGCCCCGGGTGGTGGCTGTGCCCCGGGTGGTGACTGTGCCCAGGGTGGTGACTGTGCCCCGGGTGGTGGCTGTGCCCAGGGTGGTGGTTGTGCCCAGGGTGGTGGCTGTGCCCAGGGTGGTGGCTGTGCCCAGAGTGGTGGCTGTGCCCAGGGTGGTGGCTGTGCCCAGGGTGGTGACTGTGCCCAGGGTGGTGGCTGTGCCCCGGGTGGTGATGTGCCCGGGTGTGGTTGTGCCCAAGAGTGGTGGCTGTGCCCAGGGTGGTGGTTGTGCCCCCGGGTGGTGGCTGTGCCCAGAGTGGTGGCTGTGCCCAGAGTGGTGGCTGTGCCCCGGGTGGTGGCTGTGCCCGGGTGGTGGCTGTGCCCAGAGTGGTGGCTGTTGCCAGGGTGGTGGCTGTGGCTGCTGCCCGTTCCACCCACAAGAGGTGCCCAGCCCTACCCGGTGGGTCAGGACATGGTACTGCCAGGGGTTTTCAGCTTGTCTTCCCAGCATTGTGCCAAGGCTGTCCCCCCACAGGGCCTTGTTGTGGGTCAGGGGGAGGCTCCTGGTGACTGCTGTCTGTGTGTGTGCCTCGGTTGGCTATTGAGAGCAGAGGCTCAGGGGGTGTGGAGCTGGGCCCCATGATGGGGTGTTTGGGTTGTGTCTCTTTGGTGACATGTCTCCAGCCCCAGCCCATCACATCCCTGTGCTGGGGCTGCTGGAGGGTGAGCTGGAAGCATGAGCTGCCCGGGTGGCCTGGAGTGCTGGGGAGGTCCTGTTCCTGCTCTGGTGTCCCCCACAACCCACCCCTCGGCCTGCAGCTCCCCTGGGGGTGCTCGGGGTCCTTCCCTGGCTTTGGACCCCTGTGCAGCCAAGTGGGAGGGAGCTGTGCTGATGTCCCAGCCTGTGCCCCTCAGTCCTGCAAAGCTCTGCTCACCAAGGTCTGATGTCCCTGATGGCTCAGCAGACCCCTGCCCCGACACCCACACTGCTCCCTCATGGTATTCCAGTGCTAAGGGACAAGGGATGAGTATTCCAGTGCTAAGGGACTTGGTTCACTGAGGACAGGCTGGAGGAGCTGGGGCTGAGGAGAGGAGGAGAAGAGGAGGCCAAGGGGAGATCTTATTGCCCTCTACAACTCCCTGAGAGGAGGCTGTAGTGAGACAGGCGTTGGCCTCTTCTCCCCAGTGACCAGTGATAAGACAACAGGAAATGGTTCAAGTTATTCCAGGGGAGGTTCAGATTGGATATTAGGAAAAACTGTGTCACTGAAAGAGCAGAGAAGCATTGGAACAGGCTGCCCAGGGAGGTGGTGGAGTCACCATGCCTGGAGGTATTCAAAAGACAGGTAGACGTGGCACTGGGGAGATGATTTAGTGGTTAAGGTGGTGTAGGACCAGTGGCTGGACTTGATGCTACTGAGGGGCCTTTCCAACCATGATAATCCTGTGATTCTATGCCTTATGTTCTTTTGTGAGGTCCTACACACACAGCTGTGGTGGGTGTCCCCTGTGTTGATGGCACAGGTGTCCCCTGAACTTTTCTCAAGGGGGGAGTCCATGGTTCCCTGGCAGCTGTGTCCAGAGCATCCTGCTCCAGCCCCTGGGACCTCAGCAGTCGTTTTACAGAGGCACACAATAGCTGCAAAGTTTTCCAGGTGCATCGCAGAGTCTGTGATCCCTCTGCCAGTGGTGTTTGGGGTGTGTGTTCCTATAAACTGTGCAGAGCCTGGGTGTCAGCCTGGCTGTGCATGTGGCACACCAGGAGCTCTGCAGAAACGGGGTCCTTGCCGACACCCCTTCCCCCCACAGCACCTTGTGCTCGCTGACACCAGCTGCAGCACAACAGGCCTGCTCCAAAAAATCCCAAGTCATGCATTTTTAATTCCCTACAACATAGCAGCCATCGCAGCCACTCACCCAGAAAGGATCTTTAATGAGCAGCCAGGAGAGAGAGCATGCACATTTCCAGCACACGAGAAAGCAGACACTGTGGATACACTTTTCTCTTTCCCTGCCTGCCTGTGGCTGTTCTGAATTTAGGCTGGGGCACTTGCTGTGTTGTCTGCAGGAGGTGGGCTCAGGGGGTCCTGGTCCTCTGTCACTGTCCCAAACAAGAGAGCAAGAGTCCAGAGGACCTGACCCTTGGCATTGCTGGGATTTCAGGTCCAGCCTTCCTCTGCTCACCAGCACTGGGAAGCCTGTCAGCCAGGGTGGGAGAGGGGTTGGAGAACCCCCTGTTCCAGGGTGGGTGAAGTGCTCCAGGACCCCTGGCCCAAGGTGGGCAATGTGCTCCAGGACCCTCTGACCCAGGGTGGGAGAGGTGCTTCAGGAGCCCCTGACCCTCGGTGGCTCTGTCTGCTTTCCCCAGTGCCGGGGCTGGGGCTGCTCCCCCAGGACTCCACTTTCCCCTTGCTCGTGGTCTCATGGAGCTGCTGTGGTTTCTCCACAGGGCAAGGGGGGGACAGAGCCCCCCTGGTCTCCTCAGGGAGCAGCAGACGTGCCTGTCCCCAGGGCTTGGGTGGGCTCAGGGCACAGGGACACTGTGCTGGTGCTGGGGACAGGTTGTGACTGTGTGTCTCCCCGTGTCCCCTTGGAGGTGTTCTCAGGCTCCCAGCCCAGGGGTCCCACACCTCCCGCTGCCCCGGGTCTGGGGTCTGCAGGGGTTGGGTGTGCGGGGGCTCCGCGTGCCCTGACGCTGTCCTCACTCTTGTCTGCAGGTTGATGAAGAGGGAGTGCTGTGACCCCCTGCCTGTGACAGTCGTTTCAGGTAACCTCTGTTGTGTCCTTCCCTTTCCCCATGGGGTGGAGGGCTGGGCTGGCCAGGGCCCTGCAGCCTTGTCCGGGGAGGGGAGGGGATGGCCTGGGGGGCAAGGGGGGACCCAGCACTGGGGCTGAGAGCTGAGAGCAGAGGGACGTGTTCAGGTAGGCTGCAAGCAGAGCAGAAGCAGTTGTGAGTCAGGGGTCATTACTGCATGAGGTGCTTTGAGGAAAAGTCCCAGGGGAGGCTGGATGACCAGCTTTGTGAGCTCATCAGCTGGGATCCAGGATGTCGTCTCCCCCAGCCCACCCTCCCCCAGCCCCATCAGCTGGGATCCAGGATGTCTGTCTGGGACAAGCAGCACTGGTCTGGGAGGACAGGAGGGTTCCTGGATGGACATCACACTGCTGTGGGTGCTTCCCTTTCCAGCCCTGGCTGCTCAGATGCTGCCTCCTCCATTGGGGCATTCTGCCCCTGCCTGGGGACACCGAGCACTTTGCAGGCACTGCCTGTCCTCAGCACTGCTGTGTTTGGGGATCGTGTCACCCCACTCCTCTGCTCACGGGCTGGGTGCTGCTCTACAGGCCAGGGCAAGGTCTGGATGGGAGATGGGTGCACATGTGCAGCATGTTGCCAAGGGCCTTTCCCTTGTCTTTACGGAGTCATTGAGGAGTTTTGGTGGTGACTCTGTGGCTGCTGTCAGGCTGGCAGGAGAGGAGAGGCCAGAGAGAGCTATGCTGGGCACAGGGAAGGATGAGCAACTCCCCAGATGGGAGCAGGGAAGTGACAGCCCACAGCTGGTGGAGAAGCAGCTTGAGCTGTAGGACACAGCAGGGGAAGGGTAGGGAAAGATGTCCCATGGGAGAGGGCGAACGACAAACGTCTGTGATAAGGGGCTGCTCATGTTCTGTGCTTGGAGGCAGGTTCAGAGGCACTGCCCTGGCCTCTGCCTGCTCTGCTGGACATGTTCTCTCTTCCCCCTCCACAGGGGCTTCTTGGTGCCCAGCAGGGACTCCAGTCCCTACCTGGCACAGCAACTCCTGGCTCCAGCCAGGGTCTGGCTGGCACTGTCTCCTGTCCAGCTGTGCTTACCTGAGTCTGTTCCTGTTCCCACCTCCTGCTTGCCCTGCACCAGTGCAGCCAGTGACAGGGATTGCAGGGCAGTAGGACTCCACCTTCTGCCCCTGTCCCCAGGCTATGACCTGCCAACCCCATTCATTCACTGCAGACCTGTGTCCTGTCCCTCCCCAGGGCAGGGATGAGATGAGAAGTGAGGGACCCCCATGTCCATGGACACCTCTGTGGGGTACCAGCCCCTTCTCCCCATGTCCATGGACACCTCTGTGGGGTACCAGCCCCTTCTCCCCATGTCCATGGACACCTCTGTGGGGTACCAGCCCCTTCTCCCACCTGGGGAGGCTGAGCCATCCCGGCAGCAGGCAGCATTTGTTGAGCTTCAGAATGAAGGCTTGGAAACCAGAGGATGAAACAAAGGAACCAAAAAATGCTGATGCTCTGGAGTAGCGGGTGCTTTTTCTGGCTTCAACAGGCTCTTTTTCAGAGCCTGCAGCTTCATTCCAAGACCCCTCAAATGTCTTGTTGCCACTTCACTGTATAAATCCTCCAGATAATCCTGGCTGCCCACGCAGGGCTGTGTGGGCTTAGCTGCGGGGGCTGTTTCTGTGCAGGGCTGGAGGTGCTGCGGGGGCTGCACTGCAGGGTTCTGTGCAGGGAGTTGCAGTGCAGTGCTGTGCCATGCAGTGCTGTGCAGTGCAGTGCTGTGCCATGCTGTGCTGTGCCATGCTGTGCCATGCAGTGCTGTGCCATGCAGTGCTGTGCCATGCAGTGCTGTGCAGTGCAGTGCTGTGCCATGCTGTGCTGTGCCATGCTGTGCCATGCAGTGCTGTGCCATGCAGTGCTGTGCTGTGCAGTGCAGTGCTGTGCCATGCAGTGCCATGCAGCATCACACCAGGGCTGGGAGCTGGACAGCCCAGGTGCTTCCCCTGCTGCAGGGCACTGCCTGTTGTCACCAGCACTTCCAGCAGCCCAAGTGTGGTGCTGGCAGACGTGTGGGGGGAGCAAGTTGTGTTTGTACTGGGGGGGGCATTGATCTGACTCACCCAATACCAGCTGATGCCTTGGGTGCAGCCACCCCTCCGGGTCACAGAGCCCATGACTGGCAGGGACCAGCCAGGCTCTGTGGCAGCACTGCTGTGGGCACTGGCAGCAGCACAGGGGGGCACTGGCAGCAGGTCACTGCACCAGGGCCAGTGCCTGACCTGTCCACCAGACTCCACAGTGGATCCCAGGGAGTTGGTCCATGCAGAAGGGCTGGGGAAAAGCAGGGGTGCAGGGGTGCAGGAGGCAGGGGGTAGGGGGCAGGATGCAGGGGTGCAGGGTGTTGGGGGCAGGAGTGCAGGGTGCAGAATGCAGGGATGCAGGATGCAGGGTGCAGGGATACAGGGATGCAGGGTGCAGGGGTGCAGGGTGCAGGGATACAGGGATGCAGGGATGCAGGGTGCAGGGATGCAGGGTGCAGGGTGCAGGGATGCAGGGATACAGGGATGCAGGGTGCAGGGATGCAGGGATACAGGGGTGCAGGGATGCAGGAATGCAGGGATACAGGGATGCAGGGTGCAGGGTGCAGGGATGCAGGGTGCAGGGGTGCCTGGGAGGTGATTAGTGCCTCCAGCCCAGACAGACAGATGGAGGCAGCCTGATCCTATTACCGCAGGGCTCAGCAGAAGAAGCTGAGCGGTGGTTGGGGCTGGCCAGGCCCTGGACACTTCCCCTGCAGCAGCAGGATGTTTTTCTGGGGTGGCAGCCACCCTGACACTAGCTCTGGGTAGAGTCTGCAGCCGGGCGGCACCGAGTCCCTGGGAACAGGTCAGACACCCCCTCTGAGACACTGGGCCAGCACTGGCAGCCCTGGACCCCACACTCTGCTCTGGGTCCTGGAGCTCTGACAGGGGGGCTGGAGGGTGCTGGGGCACGGCCAAGGGTGGGGCTGAGTGAGGGGACAGTGATGAGACCTCCCTGGTGGAGATGGTGAGGGGGTGGTAGGTCCTGAGAGCAGCAGGGCCTCCAGGCTGCTTCCTGGATTCTGCAGCTTCTGGGTGCTCTCAGGTTCCTCACTTCGTGCTGGGTTGGGTCCTCCTGAGCTGCAGCCAGGGGGTGAAGGAGCAGTGAGGGACTGCAGTGGGTACAGGGCAGACCAGGGGGATGCACAGCCCCACAGCTGTGTGGGATGTCACACTGGGTATGGGACAGTCCTGGGTGATGTGTGGGATGTCACACTGGGTACAGGACAGTCCTGGGTGATGTGTGGGATGTCACACTGGGTATGGGACAGTCCTGGGTGATCTGTGGGATGTCACACTGGGTATGGGACAGTCCTGGGGGCTGTGTGGGATGTCACACTGGGTACAGGACAGTCCTGGGTGATGTGTGGGATGTCACACTGGGTATGGGACAGTCCTGGGGGCTGTGTGGGATGTCACACTGGGTATGGGACAGTCCTGGGGGCTGTGTGGGATGTCACACTGGGTACAGGACAGTTCTGGGGTCTGTGCAGCCCCACAGCTGTGTGTGATGCCATGCTGGGTCTGCCATGGTGTCACCCAGAGGTGGGTGCTGTGTTCTGACCCGGCACTTGCTGTGGGTCTGTTCAGGGACACTGAGGTGTTTGTGGGGGTGATGGTGGGAGGTCTGGGAACATGACCCTTGGCTTTCCTTGTCCTCAGGCTCTGCCACCTCCCTGGGCTGTGCTTACCTGCCCAGTGGTGCTGTGGGGAGATGGAAGGAGCAGATTGTGCTTTCTGGCAGCCTGTCCATGGTGAGCAGGCTCCAGGGTCATGTTCCTCCTGCACTGTGGGCTGAGAGCCCTCTGTTCTGACTCTGTGGAGGACCTGATGGGACTTCATGACTTGTGGGACCAGAGGAGATGCCAGGTTCATCCAGTGGCCAGGCTGGTCCACAGGACTCTGGAAGTGTCCAAGCCCCTGCTCTGGTCCTGGTGGTGATTTCCAGCTGCTGTTGTGGTGCTGTGGCTGGTGCAGTGCTACCAGTGAGAGCAGTTTGTCCCTGTGCCCCTGAGCCCGTGGGGTGGCTGTGACCTGGCTGGTCTGCAGCATGTCCCCGGGGGGTGCCAGGTCAGGGGACCCCATCCAGGGTGTGCAAGGCCTGGCATGTGCCTGGTGAGAGGGTGTAGCTGTGGTTACCACTGTGGATGTGCTGGGTGATGTTCCCATGGCTGCACACGCTTGGAATGTCCCCAGTGCCTCCCACTGAGGCTGCTCCCAGTCCAGCCAGCCCCTGGATCCTGGGATGGGAGAAGCTGTGAGGGGCCCCCATGGGCTGGGGGCTCTGCTGATCTCTGCAGCCCCCCATGCCAGGGCTGGACCAGCCCCACGCTGTCCCTGCCAGCAGGGATGGACCCATGGTCTGGAGATGCTCCTGTTGGGACAGGCTTGGGGCAGGGTCTGTGTGGTGACAGGGCTCTAGGGACACCATCCCCACTGGAGCAGCAGTCACCACATCCCTGGTGCCCTGTGTGAGTGGTGGCAGCTCCTGTGAGGTGCCCTCGTGGCACCCAGAGGTCACGGATCCCAGTTTCATGGCAGGGGAATAATGACAACCTTCCGAGTCTTCAGCCACCTCTGTTAGCGAGGGAAAGAGTGTGTAGCTGCTCTGTTGTGTGAAGGTTTCCTGGCTTTCAGGAGAGGCTGGCTACCTCTAGGTGCTGAGAAGCTGCTGGGATGAGGGATGGTAGGTCATGGCCAGAGTAGTGCCAGGGATGGTCCATAGCAGTTGAGCTGCAGAAGCTGCAGCATCCTAATGTATAAATGGAGCCCAGAAGGATGAAGCAGTTTGGGAAGGGAAATGTTCTACTTAGAGTTAATTTTAATTTTCCTACAAGAACTCGTGATTTTTTTCCCAGCTGATGGAGGTGTATCCAGCCCAGCAGTCACTGGCAAAATGGTGAAACACCAGGTTTCCCAGAGAGGTGGGAGATGTCCCATCCCCAGGAACTGACCAGGTTGGATGGGGCTCTGAGCAACCTTATGTAGTTGAAAATGTCTCTTCTCACACCCAGGGGGGTTGGAGTAGATGGCCTTGAAAGGTCTCTCCAACCTCAACTGTTCAGTGATTGTTTCTATATCTGGGAAGTGTTTCTTCACTCTGGATTTGTACTGGAGTGAGCCCAGGCTGGGAGGCTCAAGGGACTGTCCCCACATGTCCCCACAGTGTCCCAGCAGTGCTGACCATGGCCAGGGCTGTGAGCCCCACACAGGGAACTTCTCCCTGCAGGCAGTCCAGGATGCACAGAGCCCAAGGGATGAGGCTGGGATGCTACAAACCCCACTAAGCCACCAGCACTGCAGATGCCTCCACATGTGCATGTGCCGGGGGAGTCCAGGGCTGCCCCTGCCCCTTTGCTGGGTACTCAGAGGCACAGATGAGCTCCAGTGATCCTGGTCCTGCCACTGCTTGGGCAGAGGATGCTGCTCCTTATCCCTCTGTCTCTCACTGGGGTTGGCACATCTCTGCTGTCCCTCCAGGACATCTGAGTGCTGGTGCAGAGTTTGCTCCCGGGAGTGAAGGGTGCATTGCAGGACTTGCCCTTTAATCATCCCCACATCCCCAGTGACCCACTAACCCTGGCAAACAGGGAGAGGAAAAATCAATTGGCAGGAGAATTACCCGTCAGGCCCCGCAGGACACTGCGGCCGCACAGGGGCTGATCAATGAGCACTCATCATCACTCTCCTCGTTAGCTCTCTGCATCCTGACACAACAAACACAGTCCTTGTCCCTTCCCCCTCCCCTTCCCCCTCCCCTTTCCCATTCCCTGCCCCATCCCCTGTCCCTGTCCCATCACCTGCCCCATCCTCTGCCCCCGTCCTTGCTCCTGTCCCTGTCCCTGCCTGCCTGGCTCAGTTCTGGGGCACCTGGCAAAGGATGAGGTTGTCACGCAGAGCTGGGATGGAGCCATGGCAAACATCAGGGCTGACTGGACCTGCCTGTGCCCACATAAGCACCGAGGAGGACTCCAGCACGGCAGAGCCCCAGCTCAGGGCAGGGTAGGAAGAGCAGCTGTGGGTCAGTGGGAGGCCCGGATTCCCAGGGTGCTGAGGTGGTGGGGACAGGACAGGAGAGGACAGGACAGTCCCCCCCTGTGAGCCTCCCACTGAGCTTCCCTGCAGCCATCGACCGCGCTCTGGTGCCACAGCCCTGGCCACCCCAGGGCAGTGAGTGCTGCCCAGGGCAGAGGACATCTCCGTGCTGCCATGGGCATCGCCAGCCACGCCGGAGCCCGCGCTCCCCGCTCCTTACAGGTGAGGGCTCAGCTCCCAGCAGTGCACAGAGGGCTGGGGGCTGTTCGGTGTCATCCAGGGCTCCCTGTCCTGGGAGGACTCGGGGGTGCTGAGGAGCTCGCACAGCAGAGCTGGGGCCAGGCTGGGGGCTGTGGTGGGAGTGGAGCTGGGGGTGCCGTGGGAGCTTCTGGAACCGCTGTCTGTCTGGTCCGGTGCTGCCTGGGGCTCTGTGGGGTCTGCGGGATCCAGCAAGGCAGGGATGGGGATGTGCTGTCCTGTCCCTGGTGCCTCTGCCTCATCCCTGGTGCCTCTGCCTCATCCCTGGTGCTGCTCCTCCAGGGTACCTCAGGTGGGATCTGTCCTGGCACTGACACTCAGGCAGCCCATCCTGCTGCAGCCATGCTCACAGTGTACACATTGTGATGATGGTGCCCTTCCCAGTGATCCCAGTGATCACAGTGGGGCCAATCCCAGCAATCCCATCAGTGACAGCCCTGTGTGCTGTCCATACCCACCCCAGCAGAGTGCTGGATCTCCCTGTGGGGCCACATGTGATGCTGCTGTACCCACCCAAAGCCCTGGAGCAGGGACTTGGTACACCCTGAGCCCCCTAGGAGGGGAGCTGGGGTGTGTGTGTGCTTGTGCTGCACACCAGCAGGACCCCAGTACCTGGTGCCCACCAAGCTGTGCTGTCACTCCCTGCCATCTCTCCTGGTGCTGGGGAGCAGCTGCCTGCAGCCTCCTGTGCCTGGAGCACCAGCCCTCTGTGCAAGGGACCAGGAGATGTTGCCACACTCATCCCCATGCTTGGGTGTCTTGGGAGAGTTCCTTTTGGGAGGTACAGAGTCAGTGGGCCTGTGAGTGGAGAGGTGCAGGTGGTCACTGCTGTTTGTGTTAAAGCAGGAGCTAAAAGGGGAAGAAATTTAATCCTGAGTCATCCAGGGAAAACTGCGGGGCTGGGCAGGTCTGGGTGGGTGGCACTGCTTGCTGGTGGCACTGGTTGCTGGTGCTTTCTGCAAGGCACATGTGGCTGAGGGCAGGTGAACCCATCAGGTGCTGATGGCCACAGCAGCCCCCACAGAGGGAGGTGTGCAGTTCTGCTTTCTAAGAGCCCCCTTGATCCTGGGAAGCTTTGGCTGTCCCTGTCGAGGTCTCATCTCTTTATCCACATTCTGTTTCCAGTGCTGCTGAGCAGAGTGTGAGTGTCACTGGCACTGCTGCTGGGGTGGGAGCTGAGATGCCCCTGCCGTGCATTGGGAGCCTTGGGAGGCACAAACCATGTGCAGGGCCATCTGGAGGTGCCTGGTTTTTAGTCCCTAGTTATGAATCCAACCTGTGAATGGTCCCCGTGGCCTGAGCCCCTCCTGAGACTGTCAGTCCCTCCAGGTGTGTCCCTGGGGGAAAGGGTCTGCCAGGCAAGAGGAGAGCACAGGAGTGGCACTGGTTTAGCCTGCAAAGTGAAGTCTGGGTATGGACCTAGTTGCTGGCTGTGATATGCATGTAAATACTTACATAAACAAAGGAGGAGAGAGGCTGCACTGGAACAGACAATGCTGACGCAAGAGGAGGGTGAACTACCCGCCAACGTGTGGGCTAGAAATTAGGCCATTTCTAACCATCACAGCAAGGAAGGGGCTGAAACAGCTTTCCAGGAAGAGTAGAAAGAGAGATCTGAAGGAAAGAGTCTGGAAGAGGATTTCAGATGTGGCACCTGGGGTGCCAGCAGCCCTGTCCCTGAGGATGGACAGAGCCACCTCCCACCCTCCCAGTGCCCGGCACCGCTGGCTCTGGCCCAGGCTGCAGGATCTGGTCCCAATACTGACAGCAGCCTTTGGGTTTTGCACCCTTCTGAGCTCCCTTTGACTGCACCAACCTGCTCTTCACCCTGCCACAGCCTGGGGTGGCAGCTCCTTCCTTCCTCCCTGGGGAGGTGCCAGCTTCCCCAGCCTCAGGAGCAATTCCAGTTGGCTCCTCTGCCATGAAGTGCCTTGAGTTCTTCCTGCTCTTACTGGAGAATCCCAGACTAGTTTGGGTGAGAAGGGACCTTAAAGCTCATCTAGCTCCAACACCCCTGCCATGGTCAGGGACCCCTCCCCCAGCCCAGGGGGCTCCAAGCCCCATCCAACCTTCAACCCCTCCAGGGATGGGGCAGCCACAGCTTCTGGGGGCAACCTGGGCACCCAGGGGCTCAGCACCCTCACCCCAAACAACTTCTCCCCAGGATCTCCTCTCTATCTCTCTGCTTGCAGCTGGAAACCATTTCCCCTTGTTCTGTTACTCCATGTCCTTGTGAAAAGTGCCCATGGCCTTCTCAGATCTTACCTGTTGCACCTTTCTGGTTCTTCCCAGTGCAATGCCAGCACTGCAGTTCTCGGGATTCTCTCAGCCAGATGCCTCCCCTCCAGAGGAGGAGACATTCAGGGATGCACAGAGTGGTGACTGGGGTTCTTTGTTACCTTCAGCCCAGGGGGAGCCCTGATGGGAAGTTCTGAAGGTGTCAGAGCAGTGCTGAGCAGTGCAGTGTTGGGTGATGCCCCTGGCACAGGGCAGGGCAGAGGCTCTGCAGCACCAGGGATGTGGAGGCTGGGCAGGCCTCAGGGAACTCTGTTTCTCACAATGTCAGAGGTAAAGGTGGCTCAGCTTGACAGCCTCTTGTGAGGGCTCTTGCAAAGAGTGTTTGGAAAGCTGAGTGAACCACTCTGCTCTGGGTTTCACTTGGTGCTCCTGGTGGCATACGCAGGGAGCTGTGCTAACACCAGTGAGGAGTCAGTTTCTTTGATGGAGACATTACTGATTTCTTCCTGTCACTGTAAAATCTTCTTGAAAGACTTTATAACTCTCTTTGATGAGTCCTCATCCGTTTTTCTTGGTGTTAGAATAAGACTCATTGGATTATAATTTCTAAGATACTCAATTTGTATCTTTTTTCAAGATAAGTGATTTTTTTTTCCTCAGCAGAGAAGTTGATTTAATAAGAGAAAATTAATGTGAATGACTTTGCAAGCCTGTAATGGAGTTCGGGGGTGGCCAGTGGATTTTTCCAACCATGCACAGTTGTGTCCTAAACACTGTTGGGAACTAATGAGGTGCCAGAAGACTGGGAAAAAAATCAAGAATAATCCTGACAATTACCATCTGCAGTATTTAATTTCTCCTAGTGAAATAACAAGGCAGGAAAAAAAGGAAAGAAATAAAACCAAAGAGCAGCAATAGTTGAACAGAGCTGCAGGCCCGTGGGCTGGGGTGGGTGCTGCTGCCAGGCTGGGTGGAGGAGGGATGTTTGTCCCTGAAAGGCCACAAGCCAGAGCCATCTCTGCCTCTGAGGACACCCTGGCTGCAGATTGGCTTTAGGGGATAGATCCTGGCCAGCTCGGTGCCTTTGGGCAGATGGGTTTGCATCCAAAATATTCCTTTGTCTTGGCTCCAGGCTTTCTGCCAGCTCTGTGAAGGTGCAGGTGTATCATAGAATCATGGAATGGTTTGGGTTGGAAGGGACCTTAAAACTCATCCAAGCCCTCTGCCATGGGCAGGGACACCTCCTGCCAGACCAGGCTGCTCCAAGCCCCATCCAGCCTGGCCTTGGAGATGTGCCCCAGCTGTGGGACATCTTCCTGCCCTCTGGTTGCCAGGGTGCACACAAGGGTGCATGGCCACTGCCCCATCTGATGCAGGGCCTGCTCACCTCTGTGGATGCATATCCATGAGATGCAGTCAGGCCACATGTTGCTTTTATTTCTGATGAGTTCTCTCCTTACTGTGTGCATTTTTCCCAGTGGAACTTCATGTTCAACTTCATTGTGTCAGTGAATCACAGAACTGTTCTGTTTGGAAAAGACCTTTAAGCTCATGGACTCCAACCACTAACCTAACCCTGATCCAGTGCTAAACCATGTCCCTCATCCCCACATCTCCAGGGTCTGAAGCCCCCCCAGGGATGATGGGGACTCCAGCCCTGCCCTGGGCAGCCTGGGCCAGGCCCTGACAACCCTTTCCAGGCAGAAATTCTTCCCCAGCTCCAACCTAAACCTCCCCTGGCACCACTTGAGTTGTGCCCAAAGTTCCTCTTGTCCCATCCCTTGTTCCTTGGGAGCAGAGCCCGACCCCCCCTGGCTCCAACCTCCTCTCAGGGGGTTGCAGAGAGCCACAAGGTCTCCCCTCAGCCTCCTCTGCTCCAGGATCAACACCCCCAGGGCCCTCAGCTGCTCCTCACAACTTCTCCAGACCTTCTCCTTGCTCTCCAGCCCCTTCCCCAGCTCCATTCCCTTCTCTGGACACTCTCCAGACCCTGTCTAGCAGCAGCCAGGACCTGGGGCTCTGCAGCACAGGGTGCAGGTGTGGATCAAAGGAAAGGAGGAGCCCAGAGACTCTGGTGGCTTTTGGGCTGATCTCTCTGTCACGACTGAGCTGTGATTTCTGTCCTGGGACCGGTGCCACAGCATTGCAGTGCTTGTGCTCCTGGACACGTTGGACTCCCCCTGTGACCCAGCACTTCCAGGTCTGGGGCTGCAGCCTCATCCTTCTGCCTGGCAGAGCCAGGAGGCATTTGCAGCAGATGCTGCTCCAGCTGGGAGCTTTCCCGGGGCTGGTCTGGCAGATGGGATCACTGATGCCTGTCGTGTGCAGTCCCTCGGCCTCAGGCTGGGAGGGCTGAAGGAAGAACCATTAGTCATTTCCTGGACAGATCCAGGCCACACTGTAAATCTCTCCAGCTCTCAGTGGTTTGGGGGCTATTTCTGTTTGAGGGCTGTCGTGTAGATTGGAGCCTTGAATCCCAGCCAGTGATGGGCCAGACGCAGTCCCATGCGTGGTCCTGCAGGGCTCATCCCATCTGCTCCTGTCAGAGCAGGGGCTGGCCTGGGTGCCAAGGCTTGGCCTGGGTGGGCAGGGTCCTCCTGCCTTTAATTAGCCCTCCCTGGTGGGGGGGGGCTGGCAGAAATAGCAGCCCATGGTGGTGATCAGCCAAATCAGTGGTGGCTCCATGCTGGAGCTAAGGGAAGATGGGCTTGCCACCAGTCCAGGGTGTGCACATGGCTTCTCTGACCCAGACAGGTTTCCGGGGTGGAAACAGAGGTCAGCCAGCTCCTGCTCCCAAAGCTTTGGCACAAGGGCAGTGCTGCATCCTGTTGTACAAGTGTGAGGTGGTTTGGGAAGGCCCTGGCAGGCAGCTCCAGCTCCTGGCCCCGGGGGCTGCTGGAGATGCTGCTGGAGCTGAGAGCCCTGGGGCCAGCCCAGGTAATCATGTCTGCACAGAGTGGGGGTGTCAGGGATCTCACAACTGGCAGCACTCCAGCAGCTACAGGATGATCAGTTTACTGGGTCAGAACCAAGACCTTTCCCTGTAAAACCCAACAGCAGGCAGGGTGCTGACCCCCTGGGTCACATCTGCTTGTCCTGCTGATGTCCAGCCACCCCTGTGAGTCCCCCTGGCAGATGGGAAACAGCCAGGCAGGTCCTTCACATATGGTGTTGGGGATGTGGAGATGGAGGATCATGGCTGCAGAGGACAGGGCCACGAGGGCAAACTGTGGACATTGGTGGTGATGTGGAGAGGAGACAGATGACAGTAGAGCAGAACAGGCCCCAAAGCTGTGACAACTCACTCTCTGCCTCAGGGTGGTATGTACAGACCCTCTGTGTTGGCTCTCGTGCATGAACTGTCCCAGCATGAGCAGAGGCTTGGGGTGTCCATGTCCCTGGGATGGGGTACACCCAGAGCAGGTCCATGCTTTGCTGCCAGGATGAGGAGAGTCCCTTCTGGGTGTCAGGGGAGAGCCACTCCATTGCAGTGGGTGCTGTGCCTATCGTGGGGACATGTAGTAGGGCAGCTGGCCCTTGTGGAGAGAAGGGGGCACTTGTGGGGATCCCTGCGTGGTGTGGGGTTTCACAGTAAGGTCTCTGACATGGGGATTCCCATGTAGGGTGAGGGTGGTCCTCTGCAAGGCCTTCAACACCAGGAGGCCTGTGGGGAGTGTGTGTGACCCCACAGGGTCTCTGCCATGTGGAGATGCCTCTGGGAAGTTCCTGAAGGGTTGTTTGGGAGTTCCTGGGTGAGGGCACCAAGATGGGGATCTCTGTGTGGGGCAGCCAGCCAGGAGTCCTGTGGGGAGAGTGGGGATACCACTCTGTCCAGAGGTTGAGCATCCTCTGTTGGGTCCCTTCCAAGGGATGGCTCTTGCTGGGTTGCTCCTTTGGGGTTGCTGTGGGGATGCCCATGTGCAGTGTGGGGGTCCTCTCCTGGGCCCATGGTGGGGAGGGGTCCCAGTGGGGATGCCCATGTGCAGTGTGGGGGTCCTCTCCTGGGCCCCCACAGTCCCTGTGGGGAGGAGGTTCCCACAGGGATGCCCCTGTGCAATACTGGGGCTCTCTCCCGGGCCCCAGCCGGGGGACGGTCCCAGCTGGGGTCCCCCTTGGGGGTCGCAGCCGGGGTACCCCCACGGGTCCCGGCAAGCGCCCTCACCGCCCCTTCCTCCCGCAGGGCCCCCGGGCGGGCTGTGAGCGCGGCCCCCGGTGCCGGTGCCGGTGCCGGTGCCGGCCGCCCCGCCGCGCCGCACGGAGCATGCCTCTGAGCCCCGCCGGCAGCAAGCATGAGAGCCCCGAGTCGCCGCCGCCGGAGCGACAGTCCTGCGGAGCCGGGGAGCCGGGCGCCGGGCCCGGCCTGCGGGAGGAGACGCGGCGAGACCCGGCCCGCGGCCCCGCCGGGCCCCGCTCCCCCAAGCTGGGGGCCCCGCCGCGCATGGAGGAGCCCGCGCCCGGCGCCATCGTCGTCCGCATCGGCATCCCCGACCTCCAGCAGACGGTGAGTGTCCCCCCGGACCCCGGCCCCACCCGGCAAACTTGGCGTTGCAGTGGGCGGGGGGCAGCCCGGTGCAGGACGGCTGCCCGGAGACCCGCTGCTCGCTACCCGACTCCCCGCATCCCCGTTGCCCCGCGTCCCCGGTCCCCGCTCTTTGGTCCCCATTGCCCCGCGTCCCCGGTCCCCGCTCCTCGGTCCCCACTGCCCTGCTGTCTCGCTCCCCACTCCTCGTTGTCCGCTCCCCAGATCCCCGCAGCACCCGGGGAGGATGCGGCCAGAGCAGTCCGGCAGCCCCGGCTGCAGCGCTGCCATCCCGCTGCCATCCCGGTGTTATCCCGGTGCCTCAGCCCGGGGACCGCGGGGCTGGGCCTGGGGAGCGGGCACAGCTTGGAGGAGCTCCATCACCAGCCTGGAGCCGGTACCAGCACTGCTCCAGCACCGTCTCTAGCACCGGGATCAGCTCCGGCATCAGTACTGGCCGGGACAGGCTGCGGGAGCCCGGAGCTGCTCGTGGCTGTGTGGGCAGCAGGATCAGGCAGGTGTGCGGGCTGCAGGGTGTCTGCGGGTGTGCATGGTGTGTGTGTGAAGGCTGAGGTGGCCGCGGGGGTTTGCACGGCGCTGTGAGGGGATGTGCTGTGCTGGGCACAGTGCCAGTGCCACAGGCAGGACCTGCAGGAGTGACCCACTGGGAGCCCAGGTGTGACACGGGACTGTGGGACAGTGGTGTGGCAGCAGCGTGGCTGTGGTGTGGGGCAGCAGGGCTGGCGTGGAGGGCAGGGGTGTCCCGGGCAGGGGCAGGGCTGGGGGGCACTGGGGTTCGAGTGCTCGGGGGAGTGATTGAGTGCTTGGAAACTGAACCTGGTCAAGGCTGGGCAGCCAGTGCCCTGGAGGGTGGTGGTAAGGAAGCCCCACACCAGGAGCACTCGTTATGGGTAACAAAGCCCTGACCAGGAGAACTCTTTAGAGGGGGAGCAGTGGGAGTAGAGCCTTACCTGTGCTTGCCTGGCCACGTGTGGGCTGCACAGGGAGCCAGTGCTCTGGGACAAGGTGCTGGGGGCAGGTGAGGGGGTGCCCTTCAGGGATGAGGGGTTTGCTTTGGGAATCTGAGTAGGCTTTGGAGGAAGCAGCGATGCTGGAGCCAGTGAGATGGGTTTGTTGTAACTCCACCGACCCCTTCCTACCCTCTGCAGCCAGGGTCCCAGAGGCAGAGTGAAGCATCTCAGCCTTGCCAGACCCAGGATCCCCCGGGGCAGTGGAAGGAAAGGGGCACTTCATGCAGAGCATCTTTGCATGCGGAATGTAGGAATTTCCCACCCAGATCTCCCTTACCCATGAGGCAGGTGCATATGGTGCATATCCAAGAGCTGGAGAGTAGTAGCAGAGTTCTGGTGCTGCCTCTGTGGACTGGGGGTGGGTGGCAGCAGAGTAGGAGCCCCTGGGGAGCTGCTGGCCTGGGCTCCCCTTGGACCACCCAGCAAGGTGGGCACGGAGCAGTGTTGGGGATCTGGCAGAGGATCCAGCCTGGAACCCCTCCACCCAGGCAGGACCCAGCACCTCTGGGTGCCCCTGGGGCTGGGATCTGGCTTGGCAGGGGCAGCACAAGGCTGGGGTGCCACTGGCTTTGCTGCTGCCAGCTCTGCTGGCAGTAAGGGTGGCAATGGTCTCTTTTGCCATCTCCAGGCACAGGGTGGACAGGTAGCTTTTCACATCAAGTCAGGCTCTGTCAGTTGCAAGTGATGCAGAGATCAGGCAGTAACTGAGATCCGTCAGGGTGCAGCCCTGTGGGGACAGCTGGGAAGGTTTCTGGACAGACCATGGTAGGTTCACAGTCTGTAAGGTGGATTTGCAGCCCTGGGGAGGGCTGTTGTCATCTGCAAAACACGTGGTTCTGAAGCACAGCCTGGTACCTGTGGTGCAGCTGGGAAAGCTCTGGAGATACTGAAGGATCTGCCTCTTGTGGAACTATGTCCTGTGTTGTCCAGGCTCTGGGGGTCTGACGTGTCTGTCCTGTGCTGGCATTTGTCCTGTGGGAGGGGTCCTCCCCCATGCAGGGCTTTGGTGAGGTGTCAGGGACCAGCCAGGTAATGTCCCACCACTGAGGGCTCCATGTGCAAGCAGCTCTTTGAGGAACACAGTGCTGGCTGTGGGTGCCTCAGCAGGCAGAAATGCTGAGCTCATGGAAGCGATTGATATGAAAAAGATGAGTAAATTACTCTTCTTCACACTTGTGGTTTAAAAGTCCAATAGTAAAACGGGGAGTGGAAGTGTGCTGGCATCTAGGCTTCATACAGACTGCTGTTCCAAAGCCCTGCTGCTCCCAGGGTGGATGTAGGTGTTGGCAGGAGAGGAAAGACTTCCTGGGGCCATTGTGGATGAGGCTGGGGCAGCACTGCTCTCTGGGGATGCCCCCCAGGACCCCCAGCACCGGGGCTGATGTGGGTCACACGCAGACTCGGGGCAGATCTGCCCCATACACACAGTGATGGGAATGGACACCGGGCACCAGGCTGTGGCACAATCCCTGCTCACTGCCTCCTGCTCTGAAAAACTTGAGCAGCTGCTGCAGTATCAGAGAGGGAGGAGGAGGAGCAACCGTCTGGTCTGGTCGGTGGTGTGGTGTTTGAGCAGCAGCCTGTGATGGTGTGATTAGGTACTGTGGTGCTGAACTCCCGAGGGAGCAGAGCCAGAGTGCTCAGCAGCTGCCTGCAGGGATCATGTCTTGCTGGATAGAACCCTGCTGGCAAAGCCCCTCTGCCTCCTGTGTCAGTGCTGGCTTTGGGGGTGCCCCTGCTGGGTGGGCTGTGCAGGATGGAGCGGGTGGGCAGGGATGAGCCCTGGGTTGTGCACCCTGTTCAGGGCTGAGCAGACCCCATGGAACAAGAGGGCTGCAGCTGGGAGTTTGGGGAGCTGGTGGGATGGTGCTGGGAACCTGAGCATCCCACAGGTCCCAGTGCCACCCTTCAGCCTCCCTCCACTCCTGGCTCAGCTCTGCCAGAGAAGCAGCAGAGCAGGAGCTGGACTGGTGGCAGCAGGTCCAGCATGGAGCTCCGGGTGCCCACGCTCGGTGCTGTGATAGCCTTCCCCTCCACACACCCATTCTCTACCCTGGCTCTAGGGCAGGGAATTGATTTGTTTTGACAGCCTGGGCTCTGTAGCAGCTCCCAAGGTAGCAATTTATTTGGAGTTAGGTAACCTGGGAGTCTTCTCCCTCTTTTAACCATGGTCTGTGGGAGCTGCTGGTGCTCCCTGGTGTCCCCCTGCACAGGGTGTGTGCACAAGCCTGGGCAAAGGGAAGAGGGGGCCAATGTGTTTGGGATCCCTCCTAACACTGGTGGAGCTTCTCTGTCTTGGCCCACGGCTGCTCATCCTGTGGGAAGAGCCACTTCAGCTCAGATTTCAGCTGTGCCATGTGCTGTGGGAGGGGGTGCTGGAGACCCAGGATAAAATTATCCAAAACACCCACAAGATCCATGAGGTTGTAGTCTGTGTTTTAAGGTGACAGAAGCATGCCCAAGCTCAGGTTGGTTTATCTGAAATAGTTACGAGTTGTGGGTCTGGATCATTAAAACATATTTGAGAAGAGATTACCAACATCTTGCTGCAGGGGCACTTTGGGAGGGGATGGGAACCTTCTCAGGGGCTCGGTGGAAGGAAAGGTGCAGTGCAGGGGCAATCCTTGGAGAAAGCAGAAGGGCCTCCAGTGGTCATCACAGTCCTGTCTGGCTGCACTGGGTGCAGGCACTGAAATCCTGTGGGGTGTCTGCCCAAACCTGGGGTGTATCCTAAGGAAAAGCCTTCCTTCAGCAGCTGGTGGGCAGTGCTGCCCACCCTCCATGTGCCACCATGGTTAAAGCTGGGGAGCCACAAGGAACTGGCTTTTCTGTTCACTTTTTCACTGCAAGCAGGGAAAACTTGTTTCAGGGAATCACGGCTCGGCACATTGCATTAACAATATATATGTAGAGAGATAACAGCCTCTTGCAGACACGAGTGGTACTTGGGAAGCTGCTATCAGAGAGCTGAGAATATTGAAATAGCTCAGGAAGATCTAGAGGAACGGTGCTGCACAGCTGATGAGCCTTCCTCCCAGAGCCTTCCCAGGGCCTTTCTTCTCCATTGTGTGCTGGCAACTCTTTTTTCCCTTTTAAATCATGTTAAAACCAGACCGAGGAGCTGCTGGAGGTTTAAAAAATGTTTTTCCCTGTTAGCTTCAGAGCTTCAGCCTGCAGCTGGGTCGGGAGCCCTGTGGATCTGGTGGTGTCCAGCTTCATTCCAGGTGTTGACACTGAACAGCAGCAGCACCAGGGATGCTGTGAGCCCCTGGCAGTGCAGGTGGAGCCTGTGATTTAAATACCCACCACCCACACCCCTCTCTACTTAGCACCTTATCTACTATCACAAAGCAGCAATAAAAAGCTCCAAGTCATGTTCTTGCATTTTTATCTTCTCTGAGGTAATTTTTAACTCGAGGAATGAGGACTGGAAAGGTTTTGCATTACCACAAAGGCTTTTTTTTTTCTTGCATTACCACAAGGGCTTTTCTCAGGGGCCAGGAGGACACAGTGGACATGGAGGTGTAGGAAAGCTGGTGGAGAATGGGGCAGGACCCAACCTGGTTTGCCCAGAGAGGGAAGGGAGCCTGAGAGAAAGGAGAGGAAAATCAGGAGAACTTTTTTGCTGCACAGGGAAGAGCTGGAGGTCAGGAGTTGACCTTTGGAGTGGCCTAAAGTGCCCTGAAAACTTTGATCCTTGGCCAAAACATCTGCTTTCTGCTGATGTGAAAACCTCTAGGTGTCAATAGTTGTATTGGATTTTTCACTCCTTTTAGGGGAGAATCAAACCACTTATGCACATGCTTTGAGATGCTGTTTGATTACAAGCTGCACATTGTCTTTCTGTAGGAACCCAGCCTCTTTCAGATTAGATTAATAGTGCTCAGTGAATGAAGCAGCTGCTCTGCTTTTTTAATCTTCCCTATTCACTGTGCAGCCTCATGCTTTGCTGCTGTGTGCTCTTCACTGCAGCACAGAGCTGACAGATTTTAAAGTCCCTTTGTAGTGGTTTTTTGCATCTGTTTTCCTAACGCAAATGTTTGAGCACTCTGTCAGCATCCAGATGGTGAGATCTGTAGAAGAGCAGACTGAGATCCTCAGTATAACAAACCATTCCAGCTTATCCAGTGTCCCTGACACCAAGATGAGAGGTTTGGGGGTAGCTGTGGGGCTTTGGGGGCACCTGGCTGGCACAGTGTCCACAGAGTGTGTCAGTTTGTCCTTCCACCAGGAGAGGTGAGGACCAGAAACCAGCTGTGTTAGAAGTGTAGAAACAATGGAACCATCAAGCAGTTGGGTTGGGAGGGACCTTAAATCCCACCCAGTGCCCCCCCTGCCATGGTCAGGGACCCCTCCCCCAGCCCAGGGGGCTCCAAGCCCCATCCAACCTTCAACACCTCCAGGGATGGGGCAGCCACAGCTTCTGGGGACAACCTGGGCACCCAGGGGCTCAGCACCCTCACACCAGAGGTTTTCCCCAAGATCTCCTCTCCATCTCCCCTCTTGCAGCTTTCAGTAAGCAGTTCATCTTTCCCCCATGACTTCAGCTGAAGGGTCCTGAGCGGGTCCTGAGGCCCCAGGGTGCCCAGACACTGGGTGGTCAGTCAGCACAGATCAAACGGGTCACCTCAATCCCTTGGCTGAGTGTGTGAAGCTGTTCAGATACTAACCCAGCTCCTAACCACGAGTCAGCACAAGGGTTCCCTTCCTTCCATCCTGGTCAGCTCTTAGGTGAGCATATCCTGAAGTGAGGAGCCAGATGGTCATGGGGGGAGCTGGGAAGTTCTTGCTTTCCTCGTCCAGTCCAGCCATAAAAGGCAATTTCCAGAGGCTGAGACCCCCCAGCCCTGAGATCTTGGTGGCTGTGAAGAAACAGTTAATTTAAGTAACTACTCATAAAAGTCCCTTTTTATGTCAGTTGCCTGTGGGTGCAGGGGATATTGTGGTTGCTAACGCATTTTGTATGAATTCAGCACAGGTAGTTTGGTGTAGTTGTATTTAATTTGTTAGTACCTAGAAATATTACAAGATGCTGAATGAACAGAGCTGAATGCCAATTTTTATCTTAGTCCAATTTGACTTAAATCACAAGTCAAAACCTACTTATCCTCTACTAAATAAGAAATATGCTACTCACTCTTTTCTAAAGTACCAGGGTAAAATTAAAAAATTGAATTTATATTTTATATTAAAATTGCTTAAATAGATGCATACAGTTATGCTGTACTTAGGAAAAAGCCCTTTTGGTTGCAAAGTCTATATGAAATTGCAAATTAATCTAATGTAATGGTTAAGAATTGATCTGACTCAGCTTTTCTTTAGGAAAACAGCTAAAGCCTATCAATGCAAAACAACAGCAGACCCGATTGTTTATATCCAGATTTTCTGCCAGCTGATTTATCATGGTTAAAATTGGTGATCACTTTGACTTAAATCAATCCACTTTGCTTTATTATGTGGATGGGGGGAGGCTTTTGCCTGCAGCAGGAGAGCTGCGGGTCACTGCACCGCTCCGTGGCATCCCTGGCTGTTTTGGGGAAGTTCAGCTGCTGAGTGTTGTGCAGTGTCCTTTGGGATGCTGTCACTGAATTATTTAATGAGTTGTTTTGAGTAGATGCAGTTTATTTGCTTGAAGCTGTTCAAACCCAATTCAAAGAAAGCCACACACAGTAAATAGGTGTGTGTGGGGTCAGCCCTCTGCCTCTCACCAGACCCAGCTGCCAGATCCCCCTGGCTCGGGTTCTGCAGGCATCCATCCCACTGCCCAGTGGTGTCTGGCTGGGGACAGGGGACTCCTGCAGAGGAGCAGAGGTGGTCATGGAGCTGGTGGCTTCTCCTGCAGCCAGGTCCTGGTGTGGCTGCTGGTGTCCAGTGAGGTACCTGGGTGAGGTCCTGGGCCAGGACACCCCAGCTGGGGGTGCACAAACCTTCCTCTGGTGTGGGGGCTGAGGAAGGACATGCTGTCTAGGGCAGAGGGGTCCATCTAATCCTGGGCAGGTGAGGACACTTCCTTAAGAGTCCTGCAGAGCTCAGGAGGAGCCTGCAGGTCCAGGGGACCATCTCCCCAGCACCATTCCTGTGCAGACAGGCACCCCGACAAGGCTGTCTCTTCAGTTATTTGCTTCCTTGTAGAATTTCTATGAAAGGAGTTGAAGATGATGCTGACTAAAGAGACACATCCCTCTATTTTGTGCATTTGTTCTGATTTACATCCTCCCCTTCCTTTGGACTGAGTGAGACCCCCACCCAGGAATGGCACCAGAGTCCCTGGCACCAGCATCACAAATGCCTTGGGCTGAGTGTTCTTGTCTTGGTTCTGTTTCCCGTGAAGCTGTGCAGCCTGGCAGAGGGTTTGTCTGTGAAGTGGCTCAGCAGCAATTACATCACCCTAAGGTTTAGGATGTCCTTTCTCTGTTTTAGGGCAGATGCCAAAAGCAGTGCTGAGCAGCATCAGTGCAGGAGCTGAGGTGCAGAGATGGTTCCTCCTTGGAGGCTCAGGAACAGCTTTGGCAGAGGTGTTCAGTGATGGAGAGAGAAATGAGAAGAAACAGGTTTCACCCTGATGGCCACAGCCACACATCTGATGTAGAATTTTGCTGTCATTAACGTGTGTTGTGCTTTTCCTTCCCTGACCTCCAGCTGGACATGCTGCTTGGTGCATTTACCATATAAATGGGACTTGTGTTTCATTCTTGCCCATCAGGTTCACTCTGGGGCCTTCAGCATCCTTGGGTGATTTGCTGATGCTTCTGTCCATCCCTGTCTGACACCAGCTTTGTGGTGGGGTGTGCTGGACCCTGGGTCCTTGTGGGAGCTTTCTCCTGCAGGATTTCTGTGTCCTGTGCTCTGGAATAATTGTTCCTGTGCTCTCAGGTTCTTGAGGCAAGGTGTAGGACACAGGCTCGTTCTCCTCAAGCCTGATGGAGAGAGGGCAGGTGCCAGCACAGCAGCAGAGGGGCTGGAGTGGGTGTCAGTGCAGGCTCTGCCCAGGGCTGAGCTGTGTCCCCACCACAGACTTTGGCCACAGTGACCAAAAGGGGACATTCTCCTTCTCGTTGCTTTTTCTACTTAAAAAGAGAAAAGCCCTTTTCTTGTGAAGTCTCTGCTGTCACTCTGCCTGGCAGCTGCTTTGTGGGCTCCCTCTCCCATGAGCCAGGTTCCTGGGCAGAAGGTGCCACCTTTGAGGCAGGAGGTGCCAGGGCAGCCCCATGGGGTGGTAGTGGGGCTGGGGAGCAGGAGACCCAGTGTCTCTGTGGGGCATTAGGGGGTGTTTAACCACTGGGAAATGGATGGAGGAAGGCCTAGAGTGAGCATGGCATGAAGGACACAGTGGACACATTTTCTTTGGGCTAACTTGTCAAACTGGAAAGTTCTCTTGTCTTTGTCCCTGAAGCAGTTGCAGACCTGTCGTTGCTGGAGCATTTTTAGCTCTTAAGGTTCCACTGCTGACCCAGGGTGGTTGTGGCCAAGACAGACAGCACAGGGTGGGGTTCACAGATCCTGGGAGGGAAAGTGCTTGCAAAGCTGTCCTAGTGCCTGGCTGGGAGGTCCTGCTCAGGCAGGTGCTGAGCAGCTCAGGGACAGACACAAGCTTGTGCTGTCCACTCCAGTTTTGTTGGGTTTTTTTTTTGGCATCAGGGCAGCCTCTCCCTCTCTTTTCTTGCCTGTGCTTGGAGGGCAAAGTGAACATAATTGAGCCATAATTCACAGTTACTGGAAAGAAAGCATGGGCCACAGGATGAGAAGCAGTATTACAACTTTATATTACAGCTATCTCCAGGGGAGATTATTTTTATTAAAATCTGGGTTGGTGGAAAATTCTGAGATTAGCTTCATTTTTAAAGTACGTTTCTCTGTGGATCAGCCCCAAATGAGGCATCCTGCTGCATCCAGCTGCCACGCTGTTCCTGTACCTGGCAGTGCTGTGACACGACCCTGGATGTGCTGAGGGTGCCCAGGTTGAAACAGGTGCCCAAAGTTATTTATCAGTGTGTCAAAAAAAGCTGGGTCTGAAGGCTTAGATGAAAGGAACCCCACAGAAGTTATTGGGAATTCACAGTAATCATGAGCAGTGCTGCAGCCCCACTTCTCTCTGCTGGCGTGCAGGGCGGATGCTCAGTGGCAGAGCTGAAGGGTGAGCAGAGGAAGGAGCAGCTCTGCCTGCAGGGATTTGCTCTGATGCTGGGAGAAAGGTCCCCCACCCCACTGCCAGGAGTCACCCCTCCTTGCTGGCAGCACCCCATGGCTCTGGGGTGGGCAGGAGGGCAATCCCCTCCCTACCCCTCCTGTCCCCTCCCTGCTGCAGCCCAGGCAGTGACCTGAGAGCTGAACCTGCTGGTGCCACCCCACAGCCTGGCCCTGTCCTGTCTGGGGTGGCACAAGGTGCCACTGGGGGAGCAGGACCCACTGCTGCTTGGGGACACTGGGATGTGTGTCCTTGTGCAGGGCTGGTGATGGAGGTGATGGAGGGCATCCCAGCATCAGCACACCCCAACTTCTGTGGTAGTGGTGGGACTGGGGAGAAAGGATTAAAACCAGGGGTGGGTAGATTCAAATTAGACATTAGGAAGAAGTTCTTCACCATAAGGGTGGTGAGGCACTGGCGTGGGTTGCCCAGGGAGGTGGTGAAGATATCAAGAGAGATGTCTCCATTTGGAGAGCATCCAAAGCAGAGCAACAAGGATGTGAAGGGATGACCTGTGAGGAGTGGCTGAGGTCACCTGGACTGTTCAGTTTGGAGAAAAGGAGGTTGAGGGGTGACCTCACTGCAGTCTGTGGCTTCCTCGAGAGGGGAAAAGATGGGATTGGCCCTAATTTCTTCACTCCTGTGACCTCAAACAGGGAAATGGTAGGAAGCTGAATCAGGGGAGGTTTAGGTGCGATATCAGCAAAAGAAGAGCTCAAGACATGTTTGGATGATGCTCTCAGGCACGGGGGAATCCTGGGGGAGCCCTACACAGAGACAGGAGCTGCACTTGATGACCCTGATGGGTCCCTTCCAGCTCAGCACAGTCTATGGTTGTGTGGCTGATGTGATCCTCAGCACACGGGGCCTGCAGGCACCTCAGGAGTGTCCCTGAAATTTTAAAGTACAGCTGAAAAGTTTCCCAGTGCACTTTCAGAGTCAGGGTTTTTCTCTGCTAATGGCTTGGTGGTGGCTGTTGGTGACATGGATCTGGTCTGCTAATGGGTTGCTTCTGGGTTTATCTGAGAGTACATCTGGAGCAGTGGGGTCCATGGGGTTCGTTCCTCTCGGTCACGTTCCTGTTCCCACTCCTCTTCTGCAAAGGCTGCACCCGTGGGAGGCAGAGGAGGGGCAGCTTCCCTGGGTTCAGCACAGCCCCAGCTGCCCCTCTGCCATTCCTCCCCTCCTGCAGGAAGTTAATTGAATTGTAATAATGAATTTATGAGGGAACCTTTCATGCACACACTGTTGAGTCCTTTGTTGCCCACGATGTGCAGAGCAGCAGTGGAGCTGGGGAGCTGACTCACTGTGCTTCTCCCAGGGTTCTGGAGGAGGTTGGGCCCTCTGCATATGTAGAAGGGGCTGTCCATGGGCTGGGGCCAAGCTCCTCACCCTGCTGTGCTGTTCAGCCTGCACCTCTGCCTTTAAAAGGCTTTTTTTTTTTTTTTTCCCTTTTTTTTCCTTTTTCTTTTTCTTCTTTTTCTTTTTCTTCTTTCTGTCCCCAGCATTTCCCAGCCTTGGGTTAGGGCGTGTGATTCATCTACTTTAAAGATGCCAATCTACATGAGTGCTGAAAAAACGGAACCAACATTATTTCTTTTTCAGTGTCATTCAGGGCCCAAACACTGTACCAGAGTTAACAGGAAAAGGCTTTAAGAGGGAAGAATTGGAGTCCATTCCGTGCAGAGCTCTGGAGAGGAGTTCCTGGCTCAGCCGTGTGCTGTCTCTGGCTGTGTCAGGAAGGTTCTTATAAATTTCCTTCCTTAGAAAGTGTATTTTAAAGAAGTTGCAGTGCTGGGGATGGGGATGGGGATGGGGATGGGGATGGGGATGGATGGATGGATGAACTGTGTAAGCCAGTCACGTGAAGGCTCTTGCTATAGTGGGTGAGATGATTTGGTAGGAAGTGAGGTCCCATCCAGCCTGACATTCTCTGGTTCTGTTCTCTGATTCTGCTGGACCAAAGGTGACAGTTTGGCTGTAGGTTTTAAGACAATCTGAAGATGTCCAAACTTGGTGTCTCCGTGTATCCCATAGGAGCTTGTTCTATGGTGGGCTCTCTCTTTTTTTCCCCATCTCTTGTTATGCCTTATCCTGGATGTTTTTATGACAACATGGGCTTTTTTTCTAGAACTCTGGGCCCCTTGCCTACTGCATGCTTCTTGTCAGAGCCAGGAGAGGGTTGTGGAGCAGCACTATCCTTCATCAGACAGACTTGTGTATGTCTGGGAAAAGCAGATGAGGCTCTCCCAGCCTGAGGAATGGGCCTGGAACCTCATCAGTTTTCTTTAGCTGTACTGGCTGAGCTGGCACCTCTTGCTTTGCTGCTGATGGCCATGGCAGTGCTGTGTGGGACAGCAGGCTCAAGGAGAGGTCTTTTCTTGCCTTGTCTCATGGCATCAGGCCAGGAGGTGGGGATCAGGCTGTGACTTGTAAGTGTGAAAATCCATGGGTTTTTTTTGTTAATTATCACCATGTGCAGCTGGGTACCAGGATGGTACCTGCACGTACCAGCTGCCCGGTCCTCATGGGTCCCACGTCTCCTGTGACATCTTTTGCCCCCCTGAGGCCCCAGGCCAGCTTGGGTGATCTCTGTACCTTGTGTTCACAGCTCCAGTTCCTGGGCAGAGGCCCCATAGGATTTCTTCTCAATGTGGTTTGTGGAGAGTCACCACTCATGGAAGAAGGGTTTGGCTCTGGTTCATCCAAATCCACATTGCTTGGTAGGCAAGCTCAGACTGAGAAGTGAGCTTTGAACTAGGAAAAGAAAATGTTAAATCCCAGATGACAAAGTCATCAGTGCTGGTACAAGAGATGTGACAGAGCACAGTTTTAGAATATATCTTGCATTTACCCTTTTTTTTTTTTTTTTTTTTTTTTTCCCTGTTAGCTACATGAAGCTGAGTTCTGCCTGAAGAATCCTGGCAGTGTCTCAGGCCAGGTTGGATGGGGCTTGGAGCACCCTGGGCTAGTGGGAGGTGTCCTGCCCATGGCAGGGGTGGCATTGGATGAGCTTTAAGGTCCCTCCAACGCAAGCACTTCCATGAATCTATGAGCTGGGCTTTTTCATCCCTGCTGCTGGCTCATGTTTGCTCTCGGTGAAGAGCCAAACAGGATCTGGCATCTCACTTGGCATCTGCAGTGTGAGTGGTCTTGTCTGGACCCCTGTGGAGCTGTCTGTGACCCAGGGTCTCTCTGGCTGTGACCCCCAGGGTCTCTCTGGCTGTGACTCCAAGGGTCTCTCTGGCTGTGACCCCCAGGGTCTCTCTGGCAGAGAGGCAGAACTGCTTCAGGAGTGAACCATGAAATGGTTTGGGTTGGAAGAATGAAATACCAAACTGCAGAGTGCACACTTGCTGTTGGCAGTGGAGTCCAAGGGACCTTCCTAATTTTCCCTGTAGGTTTGTGGCAACATTAATTTGTCTTTCTGGTGCTTCTGGACTGATAATTGTCAGAAGCTGATAGGTTTTATGACAGTAGCCGGGTTCTCATTTGTGATTTCAGTGTTTGTGTGCTGGGTGTTGTATGAACACCTACAAGGAGAAATTCTGGCCTGCAAATGATCTATTTTCTGTTTCTGTTTCCCTACTTACAGTTACATTTGATATAAGCTTTTTCCTGGTTCATATGGTACATAACAAAGGGTGTGCAGGAGCACTGATTTAGTTTTACTAATAACTGTACATGATTTATCTTCGTACAACACTGTAGTGATCTCCTAAAGTAATTCCTGTGTTCTAATATTTGTTTTGCTCTTCTTCCCATCTACTGATCATTTCAGGTTAACTAATTAGTATGAAGTGTTTTCTGAACTTGCTTCACTCTTGTTGATACTTTTCTGAAATTGAAGTCCTGACACTAATGCATCATCTTCCATGCATTTATGGTCATTCCAGGTGTGATGCCTTTGCACTGTAGCTCCAAATCCAAGAATCAAAAGAATAAAATGATCTAGTAAGCATTTTCCCAGCCTAACGTGTCACCTTGATTCTCTTCATCCCAAACAGCCCAAGAAAGCAGTTTAGTTGTTTGTGTGGGAGATCACAGAATGAATACAGCCCTGGCTGTCAGGAAGGAATGTTCTCTGATGCTGTCTTCTCCTTGTCTCTCTCTGTGCATCCTGCTCACCACACTGCCAGGGGGGGTTGTGCAGCAGTGGTACCCAAGGGCAGGCTCAGGGGTAGCTCTGGGGTCTGGGCTCTGCTGTTCCAGCACAACACACTGGGCAGAAATGAGCCTCAGTCACATTAGAGCATCACAGACAGAGCTGGGTCTGGATCTCCTTCCAGCCTGGATCCTTTCTGGGTTGACCTGGAAAATCCTGTTGTCCCATTCCTGCCGTGGCTGGGACTGGGGGCACTGAGCTGCCTTGGCCAGTGGGCAGGGGCTGCTGTCCCACTGCCCAGAAACAGGGGCTTGAGCCTTGTCCCACCTGGCCTCAGTGGGACAGAGGCTGGGGCTGTCCTGGGGCTGAAGTCCTAAGGTTGGAGAGCAGCTCATGGCACTCTGCTCCTGCAGCTGCTGTAACCACCTCAGAGCTGCTGCTGCAGAAGGCATCTCCATCCTCCATGATTTTCTCTGGGCACTTGCAGAGTGGGAGAGCAGTTTCTCTCCTTGTGTGTGTGAAGTAAGGATGATGTGCTTTGCTTGTTTAGAGAAGTGTTCAGGAAACAAAAAGGGACCGTAGCTCTTGGAGATGTCCCTTCTACTCTCTCGTGGTACTGGGCAGGGCACTGCAGGTTATTTTAGCTCTCTGCTGTCTCCCTGCCCCACAGGGCAGAGTAGAGATTGATGGGAACTGCAAAGCTGCTCCCCTGGGCCAGCACTGTGGTCACACTGCTGGGATGCCCAGGGAAGGGTCCACGTGTTGACTGGTACCAGACACAAGCATCCTGCTGGTTGAGGGATGAAGCAGCCGTGAATCACAGAATGGTTTGAGCTGGAAGGGACCTGTAAAGGTCACCTAGTCCAAAACCCCTGCAATGAGCAGGGACATCTTCAATTAGATCAAGGTGCTCAGAGCCATCCAACCCGGCCTTTATTTTGGTAACAAAAACCCACAGAGATTCAGTAATGCATCCTTCTAGCATTTTCTCTGTTGTAGTTAATGGTTCTGTGGCTCCAAATCCTCCTTTTCCTTCTTAGTGATGTTGATGAGGGCTCTGCATCTTCCCTTTGGAGTTTCAGCAGTGTTCATTCACTTCGTTTAGTTTGCTTTAGACCAAAGTGAATGTATGGATAAGGTTTTTCATGGCTATTGACCATTTTTTTTCTCACTGAGAAGTGTTCCTTAGCACCAAGAAGCTGTCATTTTTGTATGGTTACTAGGTAATTTTTAGTCTACTCTTTTCCCATATTCTTATTGCATGGACAAGTTCAATTCTTGTCTTTATCTTCACTGGGTTGTTTCTGAGTTTGTTTGGTTGGGTTTTTTTGTGTTGTTGTGCCCAAAGTAATTGTTATTTGTTTTCAGTAGGAAGCGTGATATAAACTTCCATACAGACCCAGAGGAACTGCAGTATTTAAATGCAGCAGCCTGCAAACTCTGCACTTGCCCACAGAAGAAAAATGCTAATTTTTTATACTGGGTAAAATCTAGTAGTAAGGCAGTCAATATTGGCCCTCCTAATACTATTTAACTTACTATTACCATTAGTTGATTTGACAACTCCAAATTCCTCTTTACAGCAGAATTTTTATTGAAAAATGTGGTAATATTGTGAAGTTGTCCTGCCTGAACCTGGAGGCTGTGGTTGCCTGGGAACAGTCAAGCTTTCGGGCTGCTGCTGGGAGGCTGCCAAAGCTCCACATGTTGGACAAATACTGCCTGAATTGATCATCAGAGGAGTGGTTAATAAATTTATCAACATTGTCATTATTATTTTTTTTCTTTTAATTAAAAGCCACTCAGCAGAGCAGCATGCTCCTTCCAGCCTGGCTCCTGCCTGGCACTGCTGCCGGTGCCGCGGCTCTGCCGGCTCTGGGATGGTTCCTGGTGAGAGGGTGGGAGGGCAGTGGGGGGGCTGGCAGCCCCCCAGAGCACGGCCCGGCCAGGGGGGGCTGTGTGGCAGCATCAGGAAGGACCCCCGGGCACCACAGCACCTCGTCCCAGCCCAGCATCCAGCACGGTCCCTGCCAGCATCGGGGCTGAGGGCAGAGCCGAGCGGGGACCCAGCGAGCGAGGGGGAAAAACCAAACTGAATTAAGAGCATCAAGTTTTGGGGGAGTTTCACAAAAGAATGGATCAGCAGGTGAGTGCTGAAGCAAGCTGATGTAAAAAAACAAAACAGGAGATAATTAGTGAAGGAAGTTTATCTGCAGAGCAGATGAGTAGGCAGGAATAATGTGCGTTTTCTTTTCACTCAAAACAGCTATTATATCAGGGAAAAGAGATTAGCAGCAAGGAGCTGTTGAAGCCATCTTTAGCAAAAGCCTTGGAGTGATTGTGGAGAGCTTAAGAGATGAACTTGTGTGTAGTGTTGTAGTTACACTGTTAATGGAAAGCAGAAAAAATTATCAACTGGAAAATCATATAACCAGATATAACCATTGCATTTTCAGAAGACCACGTCTCCCTAATCTATTGTAATTCTTTAATATGAGAGAATGAATGTAAGAGAGCTGACTGACAGAGCCAGAACATCGAGCATCTTGATGGGAAGGCTTCTGTAAGGGCTGGAGAGGTTGCCTGTGCAGAGCAGAAGGGAGTGGCAGGCAGAGGCTGGCATGGGAGAGCAGGAACAAGGGATGGATTCTTGTCAGCAGGAGAGGAAACACCTCTGGGTTTACAGCTTGTTCAGTGTGAGCAGTTTGCAGAGGGACGTGGATGTGAGTGTGGTACCAGTGGTACCAGAGCTTGGGGCTGCGGGGGGGTCCTGTTGGGATGGGCAGAGCTGCAGCTCCCACAGGGTAAGGACAAAGCCTGGAGGGGTGTCAGGCACACGGTGACACCTCCCCAGGGAACCCTTCCAGCATAAAGCAGCAGCAGGCTGGAGGAGGGTCACCTGCTAAGCCCTGACTGTCGTTTCCAGGAAATTCTGGTATTGTATTTTGAATGTGTGTGACTTGTTAGTGCTCACATCAAGGAGGGTGGGGAAGGAAAGCTGTGAGGAACAAGCAGCTTCTTGGCCTTGCCTGGTCCCTGGGAAAGTGGTGGAGCAAGTCCCCTGGAAAGCCTTGGCCAGGCACGCAGAGGACAGAAGGATTTGGAATAGCCAGCCTGGATCTGTTGAGGTTAAATTGTACCCAGCCAACCTGATTGCTTTTTCCAGCAGGTTGGCTGGCTCTGAGGGAGGACAGCACAGCACAGGTTGTCCATCCTGATCCTGGGAGGTGTTCAGTGTGGTCTCCTGCAGCATCCACACTGCAAAATGGGACAGGGATGGTTTGGGCAGGTGGATGACGAGGTAGGGGCAAAGCTGGCTGGACCACCAGGCTCCAAGGGTGGTGATGAGCTGGTGGCTGGTTATGAGCACATTCCTCAGGGGTGGATGATGGGACTGGTCCCTTTTTGGGCTCTGCAGGAGGGTGGGAGTGAGATCCATGTCACCAGCCCTGGGAGCAGCTGGTGGCAGGAGGGCAGAGCTGCTCCTCACGGGGACTCTGAGGGCTGGGCTGAGTATGACCTTATAGACTTGCTTTTTCTGTTGGTTGTGTTATTTCCTTAAATCTTTTCATTTTTCAAGCCACAGGGGCTTCTCTCCCCTGTTCCCCTCCTGGGCTGGGGTGGAGTCATTGGGTGAGAGAGCTGTAGTTTAGCCCCAGATTTGGGTTAAATGGTGACACCTGAGGGGTGAGGGCAGGGATGGCTGCTCTCTGCCCAGCCATGGTGAGATCCACAAGGATCCCTGGGCCGGGCTGGGGTGCTGTGGTGTGGTGGGGCCAGGGCAGAGGCTGAGCTCAGGTTTGCTCAGCCAAGGGAGGAGGTGGTGAAGGGTTCAAATCCTGGGGTCAGTTCTGGGCCCCTCAGGAGCAGAAGGAGATTGAGGGGCTGGAGAGTGTCCAGAGAAGGTCTGGAGCTGGGGAAGGGGCTGGAGAGCAAGGAGAAGGTCTGGAGAAGTTGTGAGGAGCAGCTGAGGGCCCTGGGGGTGTTGATCCTGGAGCAGAGGAGGCTGAGGGGAGACCTTGTGGCTCTCTGCAACCCCCTGAGAGGAGGTTGGAGCCAGGGGGGGTCGGGCTCTGCTCCCCAGGAACAAGGGATGGGACAAGAGGAACTTTGGGCACAACTCAAGTGGTGCCAGGGGAGGTTTAGGTTGGAGCTGGGGAAGAATTTCTGCCTGGAAAGGGTTGTCAGGGCCTGGCCCAGGCTGCCCAGGGCAGGGCTGGAGTCCCCATCATCCCTGGGGGGGTTTCAGACCCTGGGGATGTGGGGATGAGGGACGTGGGGCAGTGGCCATGGCAGTGCTGGGTTTGTGGTTGGACTCCATGATCCCAAAAGGCTTTTCCAACCAAACTGATTCTGTGGTTCAGTGCTGGGGGCTGTGGCTGCCTGAAAGGGCTGGAGGGGGGTCAGGGCCAGGTCCTACCAGAGGTGCTGGGCTGGGACCAGAGGCACAAGCTGCAGGTAGGGACATCCTCCTGTACTCCCTGGTGGCAGTAAAAGTCCTTCCCTATGGGGATGGAGCATTGACCAGGGCCATGAGAGGCTGTGGGGTCTCTGGTCTGGGGGATGCTCAGGGCTTGTTACAGCCCTGGGCTGCTGCCTGCCCCAAGCCAGACCAGGTTTTTCCAGGATCCTTCCCTGGTGTCAGCTTGTGACTTGCTGCCATAAATACCCACAGGGAACATGTGGTGAGGACTAAAGAGGTACCAGTTCTTTGTCCTGCTTTGACTCTACGGGTTTCATAGAAACATAGAAAGTGAGGGGTTGGAAGGGACTTTGAAAGATCCTTGGGTCCAATCTCCCTGCCAGAGCAGGGCCACCCACAGCAGGTCACAGAGGAACACATCTGAGTGGGGTTGAATGTCTCCAGGGAAGGATACTCCACAACTTCCCTGGGCAGCCTGGGTCAGTAGTTTCTCCCGACTTTAGTGCTGGAAGAGACTTTGTCACTGGTGGGTAGGAGTTAGTGCAATTCAACAAAAAGGATGCAATTGTAACAAATAATGTGTGTGTGCAAAATGTTGGAGCCTTGAGTATGAAGAGCAAGGATCCAGCCACCAAGTGAGACTGGTAGTTGTAACCTGGAGGCAGAGGGAGTGCAGGTTAATGTAAGACGGGTGAAGCTGTAGCTTTGGAGAAAGGAGTCATGGTAAACTGTAACCCAAGAGTTATTGCTGCAGTTCGAGTCAGATCCAGGTAGGGTGCTCTGACTGGGTTAAGCCAGCTGCCTGCTGAGGCACACCATGCTGGTTTGTGGTTATGACTATGCAGGAGAAGACACCCGGGAGACCACTTGGGAGCCGATTGCCAAAGCCCAGCAGCATTCTGCTGAGCAGATCAGTGTGAGTGTGTCTAATGAAGATGTCCTGTCTGTCACCTTGCCTTGTGGTGTTTGTATCAGTTCCCAAAGAGATAATTCCTGTTTATCTTTTCCGTGACACTTCTGGTTTTGTCACATTCCTTCTCAGTCTTCTCCTTCCCAGACTGAAGAGCCTCGTCTATTTAGTTGAGCCTCACACAGATGCCAGTCCTGGCCATTGATCTCTTCCACCTTGTCTGAATCTTTCCCACTCCTGGTATGGCCTTTCTGAAAGGGGAGCTGGGGCTGTGTATGGCCTTGAGGACCCGGGCACACCAGGGGCTCACACTTTCTGTTCCTTCCGTCCCTGCTATTCTGCTGGGCACCTGCAGAGCCCCCAGCCAGCTCGGAGCCTGGCACTGTTAGCATTTCACTCATCTGGGGTTCATCTGCTGTGTTTTTCAGCTGTTTGGCTCTGTGGGATCCTCCTGTGGGTTTTGCAGTTGACTCTTTGTACCTTGGTTATTGGCTCACAGCCCCTCTTCCCTTCTCAGACCATCCCAGACCTGTGAGCAGCACAGGCACTGGCATTGGTCCTGAGGGACTCTGCTCTGAAAACTGACAGGCTTTGCCTGCCCCCCATGTCCCCCTCCTGCTCACCCCTCATGGCCCCTTCCCTCCTCCTCACCCCCCGTGACCCCTCCTGCTCACCCCCCATGTCCCCCTCCTGCTCACCCCTCATGGCCCCTTTCCTCCTGCTCACCCCCCATGTCCTTCTCCTGCTCACCCCCCATGTCCCCCTCCTGCTCACCCCTCATGGCCCCTTTCCTCCTGCTCACCCCCCATGTCCTTCTCCTGCTCACCCCCCATGTCCCCCTCCTGCTCACCCCTCATGGCCCCTTCCCTCCTGCTCACCCTCCATGTCCCTCTCCTGCTCACCCCCATGGCCCCCTCCTGCTCACCCCCCATGGCCCCCTCCTGCTCACCCCCCATGGCCCCTTCCCTCCTGCTCACCCCCCATGGCCCCTTCCCTCCTGCTCACCCCCCATGTCCCTCTCCTGCTCACCTCCATGGCCCCTTCCCTCCTGCTCACCCCCCATGTCCCCTTCCCTCCTGCTCACCCCCCATGTCCCTCTCCTGCTCACCCCCCATGTCCCTCTCCTGCTCATCCCCCATGGTCCCCTCCCTCCTGCTCACCCCCCATGTCTCCCTCCTGCTCACCCCCCATGTCTCCCTCCTGCTCACCCCCCATGTCCCTCTCCTGCTCACCCCCCATTGCCCCTTCCCTCCTGCTCATCCCCCATGGCCCCTTCCCTCCTGCTCATCCCCCATGTCCCTCTCCTGCTCACCCCCCATGTCTCCCTCCTGCTCACCCCCCATGTCCCCCTCCTGCTCACCCCCCATGGCCCCTTCCCTCCTGCTCACCCCCCATGTCCTTCTCCTGCTCACCCCCCATGTCTCCCTCCTGCTCACCCCCCATGCCCCCCTCCTGCTCACCCCCCATGGCCCCTTCCATCCTGCTCACCCCCCATGTCCTTCTCCTGCTCACCCCCCATGTCCCTCTCCTGCTCACCCCCCGTGTCCCTCTCCTGCTCACCCCCCGTGTCCCCCTCCTGCTCACCCCCCATGGCCCCCTCCTGCTCACCCCCCATGGCCCCCTCCTGCTCACCCCCCATGGCCCCTTCCCTCCTCCTCACCCCCCGTGACCCCTCCTGCTCACCCCCCATGTCCCCCTCCTGCTCACCCCCATGGCCCCCTCCTGCTCACCCCCCATGGCCCCTTCCCTCCTGCTCATCTCTCTGTGTGGTTGAGCCCCTTCCCTCCTCCCTGGGCAGCAGAGCTGTTCAGCTGATAGAAGCTTTCTGTAGCAGGTCGAGCCCAGAAGGGAGGCTCAGGGAGACCTGATAGTTCACAAGCAGAAAACCCCAGTGGTAAGGACTGGTGTTGGTGATGCAAAACAAGGCACATTACACAGGGAGATGTGAACTGCTTTAATGCCTGTGCAACAGGCTAAACTGAGTGCCTGGTCACCAGAAAGGGACTCGGGGGTTCATGTAGCAAGTTGAGTTCCCTGTGGATCATAAAGGTTGATAAGGACCTAAATTTAGATTATCTCCTGAGTTCTTATACTAACAGCCACGTCCATAAAGGTTTTACAGAGGGATCCATGAGCTCTGTATGGATCAGGTAGTTAGGCTGTGTTAGAAATGCCTGTTTTGCAGTGTGCAGAGTATAAAAACACAGAAGCAGGAGTAAATATATGACCTCTGTTGATAGTTTTTTCATAAACCTAAAAGTGCTGGTGGAGTTATGAATAAAGTTGTGAGCACAGGTGCCATGAAGAAATGCTCCAAAAGAGCCAAACCAGATCTATCTGACCCAGTACCTGTCTCTAGCAGTGGCCAAAGGACATGGTGTGCAGGGAGTGCACAAAATCTTTCTTCATTCCCTTCCTTCCATGCTCCTTTTGCTTTAACAACTGCTGCTTTTGGGTTGTTAGACCCTAAACCATCTGCTTATTATTTTATATATATATATGGTGAACAAATCAGACCTGGGCCCATTAAAAAAAATTATCTTTAAACTCATTTAAATACAGACTTCAGGTAAAGAAGGACTAATGCCACATCTAGGAAACAGGGAGTGGATGGGGAGTTTGGCCCCCTGGAAGGGATGGAGAGGTCAAAGGGAACTGGACTAGATGATCTTTCGAGGTCCCTTCCAACCCCATGGATTCTATGATTCTAGTGGAAAGCACTAACGTGATGCCAGGAGATGGAAAAAAGGGGAATAGTCAGTTGAGTCAGCCACAATATTTCATGGCTTTATATGACAGCTGGGAGAAGGATGCTGGAATATTGCCTCTGGCTCCTATTCTGCACTTTAAAAACTGTATTTAAAATTAAAGAGGGTGCTGAAAGAGCAACAGAAATTAGTTGACATCTGAAAAAATGCACTGCCATTTTTGAACATCAGCCTCTTCTGCTCACCCGAAACAAGACTGAGAGGGGGCTGTTAAATGGGGGTACCAGTGTAACTGAGAACTAAACTGAGTACTAAAGAGCTATTCAGTGTCACAGAGAAAGGTGTAACAAGAAATAATTATTATATTGGAAGTTTAAACAAGGGGAATCAGATGAGAACTAAGACATACCTTTTTCTCCTTGAGGCTGAGTGTTTGATTATTACTTGATGCACAGGAGGAGCATGCTTTCTATTGTGTGATGTTTTTAGGCTCAGGCTGGATGCTTTTTAGGAAACTGTTAGCCAGATTCAGGTAATGGAGTTCATTATGGGAGTTCCTGGTTGAAGGTTTCAGGGCAGTGACACACTACTCAGATGAGATGATGTTATGGGCCCTCTCGGCTTTGGATGTGCTGAGTCAGGGGGCATCCTGAATATGTGTTACCATGGCAACTACAGTATGCTTTTTTTTAACTTTATCCTTTAGTCCATTCTCATATTAAACTTGATTTCATCAGCTACTTTATACTGAGAAGTTCTGAATCTCTTTTGCAAGTTTTTTGTTTTGTTTTTTTAAAGACCTATCTATCCAACTAGCATTCCACAGTATTGATGCTGGCTGAAGAGAAGACCCTCTTATTCCCTCTTTTCCAGAAGCTTTGCTCTACCTGGCTTTTTATTTTTTTTCAGCCCTAGACAGAGCTAAACCTTCCCAGGTCCTCATTTTCTGACTGATCACAAGTTAGACAAGTGGCTGGGCTTGTGGTTTTCCAATGAGCCACATGGGAAACATTCCCAGGTCTCTTGAAGGTAATAGTTATCTCTTTAACCTGTCCTGGGCTCTCTGGTGGGGTCAGCTTGATTTACAGGTCCAACACTTCTGCATCTCCCTCTGTGCTGTTTTTTCTGTATGCAGAGTTCAACAGTGGGATGGAGTGGGCTGGTGAGTTTGTCTTTCCAGCCCTTTCCATGCAGGTGGTTAATAATAAAGCTGTTGCAGCTCAGTGTAAGAGGGAGGTTTTGCCTGAACCAGTCACTTAGAGTTAATCAGGAGCTGAATCTTTTTAAACATTCATTTCAAGCTGTGTTTGTGTCAGAGGCAGCTGCTCCTCTGGAAGTGCTGGCTGGTGGGACTGTGGGATGGAGCTGCTGTCGCTGTCGCTGCTGCTGGGAAGTCGTGGAGGGCTCTTGGATTCTTATTTTTTAAACAAAGGTAACTGGATGGCTTCCTGGAGCAGGCCATGGATTCTGGGAGTCAGCAACATCCTTCCAGACTGACTCACAAGGAGCAACCGTTTTTCTGGAAAACCCATGGAGCCAAAACACTTTGTTATCTACAGCCCGAAACTGCACGGAGGGCTCGTGTGCTGGGTGCTTTCCTGCTGGGGCTGAGAACCTCCCAACTGCTCTTTATCTTGCTTCCTTTTGGTGGAGGCAGCTTCTCCCAGCATGGTGTTTAGCACAGTGGATGGCAGGGCCAGAGCTTTCCTCAGGAGGTGATCTAAGCCCAGAAATTCCTGTTGTTTTGCCAGCATACACAACGTGCTCTCTGAACTGCTCTCAGTTTGTCTTTCACCAGTACCCAGCGTGCAGGACACTTGTGCTGGTTTCTCCTCCATTAAACACAGAGTGGTGGTTGCTCTGCCCTGGCCCCTGGATCAGGTTTACAAAGGGACACAAACTGATGTTCCACCTGCCCCATGGTTCCTGGCATGGGGCTGCTGCTGGTTCCCCAGCCCTGTCCCATGGGGCGATGTGGCTCCTGGGGGGATGCTTGGGGTGATTCTTCATTGGGGTTGTCTGCTGGTTCTGATCCTTTCTCCAGCTGGTGGATGAGCAAGACCAGGAGTATCCTGTGGGATTTCACGTGCTGCAGGGAACCAGTGGTATCTGCCCCAGGCTGCTGAGAGAGTTTGTTGCTGAAACTGCTGCTTTTAACTGGGGGTAGTGTCTGAGTAGTGTGTCGCTGCCCTGAAATCTTCAACTCCCATAATCAGGGGGGGGGAAAAAGTCTAATTGGAGAAAACCAAACTTAATTTTTTAAGGAAAAGTGAAAACATTTCCTGGGCTTGTTTGCTTTATATGTCTGCTCTGTTCCTGTTGCTTTGTCCCAGTCCTGGTGTCACGAGGAGCTGCTGCTCACTGAGCACAAGTGCCTCGCTCGATGCTGCATGCTGCTCCAGCTCCCAGCTCAGATGTGGTGTGTTTGTCCATACTGCTCGGTGCCTCTGGTCACCTTTGTCTTCTTTCCCTTTACTTTTTTCCTGTTTCTGTTGTTTCCTGAAGGACAGAGCCACCAGGTCTGCACGTGGTGTAGAGGATCTGGATGTGCTGCCAATTCCTGAGTGTCACGGCATCCCTTTCTGCATCACTTCAGCCCAGATCCCAGCACCAGCCACACATCACTCTGCTGATGAACAGGAAACCTGCCTGGTTGACCTTCACCTTTGTTTACTGTCTTCCTTCTTGGTTAGGGATCCAAAAGACTTTCTTGCTTCTGGGACTTCAGTTTATGGCAGTGTCAGGGTTTAACACTGACCCAGAAATTAAACTGAATAACAGATGCTCTATTAATCCCCCTCCCAGACAAAGAAAGGAGAGAGAATCAGGGAGAGAGACTTATGGCTTGGAAATTAACTACACAACTTTAATAAGACAGTAATGATGAATAGGATAAAATTACTAAATATTTACAGGAAAATCAATCCCAGGTTCCTCCCCCTTTCCCCAAATAACTCTCATGTCACCACTGAGGCTGCAGGGCAGCCCTGGGAAAGTCCAGGCTGGACTCCTGGGGTCAGGAGCAGTTGGGAGCTGGAGGCAGGAACACACAGATTGAGGCTGAGGTGGATCAGGAGCAGAGGCAGAGGAAGGGATGGAATCCTCCCAGGATGCTGAAGCAAAACAGGGACAGGTGAAGAAGGGGAACCAGGAAGGGAAGGAAGATATTTGACCCTCGTGATCCCTCAGATTTATACTGAGGATGATGTGTATGGGATGGAATTTTCTTTTTGGTCAGTTCTTGTCCGTTCCTCCCCAAAGGAGGGTTTCAGGTGGGACCTTTTCATTCCTTTTCTCCTTCCGGAGAGCAAAATGTTCCTCAGAGCTGAGCAGTGTCCCTGGCTCTGCACACCAGGCTCTAGCAGTAACTATAAACATCAGTGTTATCAGTCCCAGCAGCAGACACTGCCTGAGAAACTTGCTGTGAATTTCAGCAAGTGCAGCTACTTACAAGAGACTGAGCTGAAAGCGAAAGTACAAGACAGAAAATCCCCTTTATCCTGGCCCAAACCAGGACAGGCAGCAAGGGACCTTGCTGAAAGCATCTCAGAAATGCACGTGTGTGCTGGAGGCTGCCCTTGGTCTGGTCAGCACAGGCTTCCTCTGGGCTCTCCTGGGTGTGAGTTGTGGCTCCACAGAAAATAAGGAGGCTTCTCAGCAACGTGTTTGTCATGTTTTCTGTCTGTGTCCCTGGGACAGAGGCCAGGCCTTTGGCCCCAGAGCAGGGCAGGCTTGCAGGACGGCTCCTGGGTCTCAGGGTCTCCTGCCTGTGCTCTGCTCCCTGGAGGGTTTGCAGGATGGGTGTGGAGCAGAGCCAGCACCGTGCAGTTGTGCTCCTAAATCTGTTGTGCTCATGCAGCTTACAGGGAGCTTTGATTTCTTGACTGTGAGACCCTTTGCCTTGGCATCCCTTGTGGCCATCCAGGAGCTCATCCCACAGCTCACGGGAGGAGCTCTGGGGCTCCTCCTTGGGTGCTCCCCTGCCTGGGTTTCTTGCTGGCCTCACCCAGGTTCCATTGGGCTCTCGTCCCCTGCCTTTGTTAGTGTTGAGGAATTCAATGCCATTGTCATCTTGTGTGTGGCATGGCAGGATTGTGCTCTTTTCTGTTCCCATTCAGAGGCAACTCCCATTTTCTAAAGGAAATCTTTTATTTTGGATAGATTTCCTCTGCTCTCTTGGTTTGGTTGCACCATCTTTCTGTAGGGGCCTCTTAGAGGCTGCTTTTTCATTTTTGCCATCCGTTTGCTCTGAGCTGCTGATGTGATATTATGAAATATACTCCCCACTGCCTGCAAGCACATTACCTTTTCAACTGCTGCTTTTTAATTTCCTTTCAACTCTTTCTCATTTCTGTGCTCTTCGTTGAGGAATTGTGGGGCTTTTTGCTCTTAAGGAATTGTTGAATGTAAGTTCTTTATTGTCATTATTGCAGGGTGGCTCTTGAATAGATCTTGTCTGTCATTCTGTGTGTTGCTGGGGACTGAATCTGAAGCTCTGAGCTCTTTCTTCCTCCAGGAAGAAGTCATCTGTGCAGTCTAAAAGTTGAGAAACCGTACCATTTTCTTTCAGGATTTGTTCCTAATGTTTTCCATTGTTTTCATCAGACCTTATGATTGTATGGAAGAAAATATCACTTGTAACTGCAAGCTAGAGTGAGCAGCTTGTTCTGAAAGCTGCTCCCACCCTGTCCTCCTTAGAGGGGGCAAAAGGTGCCTGGCCCCCTTGCACCCAGAGCAATTTTCCCTGCTAATCCTGTCGGGTTGCAGAGCTCGGGCTGCCCAGAAATCCCTTCTGGCAGGGGTTTGCAGGGTCAGCCAGCAGCGCTGCGTCCTGCAGTGGAATCAGCAGCATCTCTGATGTGAGATAGTCATGAGTGCATGTGATGGTGTTTGGTGGAACAGTCACGGGAGGTATTTAAGTAGCTGGATGATGCCCACAAAGGGCTGTGCAATGTTTTGACCTCACAGCTGAAGCAGCCTTTTCTCTCCTATGATTTCTGACGCAGGTTAAAGACAGAAAGAGACACGCCGCAGGGTGGAAGTTGTTTTCTCTCGTAAATATGAAATGTTAATGCTCCCCAGAGTATGTCTCTGCAGTATTAAGTTTGGTACAAAATTCAGAGGGTTTTATGCTGAGATCTTCTTCCAGCCAACCCCTGTGCTTGTGCACGTGTGCAAGCCTGTCCGTGCTTTTTTCCATTAACTACATATTTTAACACTGAACAACGTAACAGTGAGGAAGAGTCCTAGAGGCTCAGTAAGCGTCTGGGAAGGTAAAGACAATGTTTATTATTTATTTATGCACCCCTGGAGGAGCAATGTTCATTCTGCCTCTCCTTGAGGCCTGGAAGAGAGCAGATCTGGCATTTCTCAAAGGTTTTGCACTCCTGATTCCTCGGGCCAGCAGCGGGCTCTCTCCCCTGATCCCTGCAGCAGAAGCAGCCCCGGGTGATGAGCACACTGCTGGGTGGTGGGGGCAGCCTGGGATCCATGGCACTGACCTCTGCCTGCAGCACAAACACAAGCTGCCAGCTGATACTTATCCCTGGCAGAGAAAAACGAGCTGTCACAGCATCTTGGTGCTCTCCTGGGTGACAGTGTGTGGCAGGCACCTGGCCGGGCAGCACTGGTGCTCTGCTGGCTCCTGCCCTGTGGCACTGTCATCTGCTTCCCTCTGGGCAAAGCTCCTTGGTTTTATCAGAGCAGTGCCCGTGTAATTCACAGGACCAAGAAGGGGCTATCAAAGGGACAAGGGGGTGAGATGCTAGAACAGGTTGCCCTCAGAAGCTGTGGCTGCCCCATCCCTGGAGGTGTTGAAGGTTGGATGGGGCTTGGAGCCCCCTGGGCTGGTGGGAGGGGTCCCTGACCATGGCAGGGTCTTGGAATTAAGTGGTCTTTAAAGTACCTTCCAACCCAAACATTTCTATAATTCTGTGATTCTTAGGTACTGAAGCAGGCCCTGGGGTTGAATTTAGAAGTTGGAAGTGGGGCTGAAGGGGTGAGCGAGGATGTGCAATTAGTTCTGATGCTGGGGATGAGTGTCCTTCTCCCAGTCTGGTGGGGACTGGGAGCCCTGGAGCTGCTGGGAGGGCTGGAGCAGCTCTGCTCTGGAGCCAGGGGGAGAGAGTTGGGGGTGTTGAGGCTGGAGAAGAGAAGGCTGCAATGGGGAGACCTTAGAGCACCTTCCAGTGCCTGAAGGGGCTCCAGGAAAGCTGGGGAGGGACTTGGGACAAGGGCCTGGAGGGATGGGACCCTGCGAGGGGGAAGGGTTTGCAGCTGGGAGATTTGCACAGAGAAGAGGACTGTGGAAGCAGGGGGATGGACGTTCACTTTGTTTTCCAGCACAAAAATCAGGTGCAGTAAACGGGGCTGTTGGGCTGTGGCTTTGAAGTGAAGCACTGCAACAAGTTTGAACACAGGACTCTGGTCCTGAGGAGGAGGGAAACTGCTCACAGTACAGGGAAACCTGCTGTGGTGACAGGGATATATGGCTTTCCATGCAGGGAGCAGATGCTCTTCTCCTCCTCTCCTCCTACTGGGAAGACCTCATTGGATGCCTCCAGGTCCTGGCAGGGCTCATGGTGCTGCCCTTCATTCCTCCTTTCTTTGCACACCTATGAAGTTTGTGGTGGAGAAGTCAATAGACTCTTTACATCCTATTGGGGCTTTCTAAGTGAAATGCCACTATTATACTGTTATTAAGTCATAAAATATTCTTGACCACTTCTCATGTTTATTCATGCAGGGTTTGAGCCTGCCCTGCACCCCACACAACACTTTAGGGGTGATCTGCACAGTCTCATCCTTCTGCAACTCTTTTTGCCCCCTTCATCCACTGACATGGAGAAGATTGTGGCTTTCCCATTCCAGCCTTCTCCTGGTTCTCACTGTGACTGTCCCCAGGTGCAGCCATGGGGGACAGGACCTGGGTGATGCTTGGCTCTCACTGCCCTCCCTGTCTCTCCACAGAAGTGTCTGCGGCTGAACCCCGATGTCCCGGTGTGGGTTTCGAAGCAGCGCATCCTCTGCACGCTGAACCACAGCCTGAAGGATGTCCTGAACTACGGGCTCTTCCAGCCAGCCTTCAATGGCAGGGCTGGGAAGTTCCTGGATGAGGAGCGCCTGCTGCGGGAGTACCCCCTGAACCCAGACACTCCTGTCCCCTACTTGGAGGTAGGCATCTTCTTCTTCTCTTTTTTAATTTTGTTTTATATCTATTTTTAAGTCTATGCTTGCATCTACAGATACATGTGTCCACATAAATACATGTGTGCACAGCCCTGGGGGCTTTTTATGATCCCTTCCACTGCAGGCTCTGTAGGCACCACAAACATTGAGGCCCCCTCTCCCCCTCCCCTTTTTTTCCCATTTCCCTTGCAGGAGTGAAAGCACAGAGATCTATGTGGGTGTGTATTTACTCAGGAAGAATTCATTGAGGGAAAGCTGAGGCAAATGCTTCTGAGTTTTGGTGGCTGAAGACTGCTTGAGAGCTCCCTTAAATCTGGCACAGCCCAGTGAAACAACCTCCTTGTTCTCTGACTGTTGAGAAAAACTTCTTTTTTTCTAGTGGCACATAGCTGTCATGAGAGGCTGCAGGGAGAGAAGGAAAGCCAGGTACTGGGGGAAAATCACAGGCAGATCTTTGAGTGTGAGGTTGAAGAACTTGAGTCTGAGTGAACCACACAGAAGTCATGTGCTTTGACAGCAAATGGCTGTCCCTGAATGGACCTCACTTGTGTGATGAGCATGGAAACAATCTATACTGTTTTCTGTTCCAGAGAATTAACTAGAGCAGAAATTAACTGAATTAACTCTGTATTTACATTCACTATAGGTTTTGCCTCGGGCTGGGATTCAGGTGGTCACATGTATGTGTTTATTATAAGTGACCTGCAGACTGACTGTCACTGTGGACATCCCCACTGGCCCTAATGAGGCTCTAGGTACCTGCACGTGGCCTTCTAAATTTAGGAATCTTGTGCTATATTTTGCCCACAAAGTCTATTTAGAAAGCATTACATGCTTAAGCTGCACAAGCTCTTGTAAATGCAAGCACAAATGCTGTTATTATAACTTAACACGGACTAATTTGAAAGAAAGTGCAGCACAGTTTCTGAGCAAACTGACATTTAATGTAGACAAAAACACTTGGAACAATATTAAGAATGCTTGCAAATAAACCTATGAGGTAGTAAATTCCTTAATGTTCCTTACACAGGCTTTAATGCATTGTTTCTGTATAATTTAGCATAATGTCCATACTTAATGTCTTAGCAAACACATCTAAATGCAGACTTGCCACGGTGTTTGTTGTGTGTCATTTTAATTCTTTATAACTTGGTAAGAATGGCAGCTGAGAACTCGAGAACCCTACTGGAAAATCAAAAATCCTATTCACTTCTATTATCAGCTCTGCTGATACCACTGGGGTTTCTTGAATGCAAAAGATAAATTAGCCCTCAGGCTGCATATGGAGGTAATCAGGTAAACGAGGAGTTTCTGCACATTGACAGGAAATTTACATTAAAAGGAGGTATCTGCAGTAGTTCCCTGGAGAAGTGGGCTGCTGGCTCTGTGCTGTGCCAGGCAGAGCTGTAGCTGCTTCGTGTTCATTTCTGGGGATGAAGCAGCAGCTGCAGCACAGGGCAGTGGTGATCCAGGAGCTTGTCCTGGGGTCAGCCCATCCCTCCTGCCTCTGGGGATATCAGCTCTATCCCATATTACCTTACTGGTAACTACTGTCAGAAGCTTATTGTGTCCTTCCCAATGAGGCAGTTAATGCATTTGCACGCCAGATACTCTGTTGTGTTCTTAATCACTGTTATTAATCACTACAGTTCAGGCACCTTGTAAATTTGAAGGAGACTTGGAAGTTCTCGTGCTTCTGTGACCTCCCCACTCAAGCCCAGTCCAGGGTTGAGCCGTGGGGGCTGGAAGTGGAGCTGGAAGTGGAGCTCCTTTGCAGCCCCTCACCGTGGTGCTGGTGCTGGCATGACTACCTAGGGATGCCCAGAGGATCCCTGGTGCTGGTAGCATCAGTGGGAAAGACCATTTTTAACTTGAAATGATTAGGAAAGGTAATCATGTATGAAAACATCTGCCCAGTAGTACAAGTTTGTGACAGACTGGAAATGTGCTAATATTTTGCCAGGATTGAAAAGTAAGTGGGATGAGCTTAGTAACTGCAGTCCAAAGATAACTTGGTGTCAGTTCCAGCTGAAATAATGAAATGTTGATGGGGGATTAGGTTCACAGCTATTCAAAAACTCAGAATACAATTCATGCATTGAAAAAAGATCTAGTCAAACAAATCCAGTTTCATTCTTTAAGGAAACTGTAATTCTGCTTGATAAAGATAACTACACAAAGGTAGGAGCCACTTGGGGGTTCTTGATTTTGTTCTACACAGCATTCAGATTCAGGATTAGTACCAGAGAACATCAGTGGGACAAGTGCCACTGGCTAATTAATCAGTGATAAAGAGGAGTTGTCACTGCGAGCATCACTGCATGGATGTATTTCTCGTGGGTCTCTTAGGTACTGGTGTCAAGCTTGAGGTGGTTACCCCAGGGATCTGGGTGTGAATGTGTAATAACTGATGATAAAATCTGGTTAGGGAAGTTTGGCAGAGAATATAATGTCTTGGTTGTTCAGTGAATGGTGGTCCCATTGGAGCAGATTGTGGGAGGCAGTCAGTGTACTTGAGAGGACCAAGGCATGGCACAGAAAAGAGCAGTAGAAATAGTCTGAAAACAGAAAAGATGCCTTAGTGAGAGCTTTACAGCTCACCCTGCTTGCAGGGAAGTCGACTTCAGACTGCCTGTGTAAGAACCATCCTGGGAGAAGCACTCTGCTGTGAGAGATCCCTAATTAATCAGGAAGAAGCAGAACAAAACCCAGATGGTCTGGAGCTGAAGCCAGACAGATTTATAAGAAAAACTGGTCAGAATTTCTTTAGTGAGGGAAGCAATTAACTATTAGAGCAAATTATGAGGGAGAACAGTGTATTCTCTATCTGTTTTTGTTTTCAGACTCGATGTCTTCTTGCAAGATGATGTTTGCTGGAGGTGCTGGAGAGCAGTTTAATGCTGAGTGGGTTTTGTTCCTCTTGAAGCCGAAAAAGGCCAAGCAAAACTGTTCAGAGACAGAGTTAATAGGATTTTTCTCTTTTTCACTCTCATATCTGACTTTCTTCCCTCTCGCAGTTCCGGTACAAGAGGCGTGTGTACACCCAGGCGTTGCTGGATGACAAGCAGTTTGCCAAGCTCCACACAAAGGTAAGGCTGGAGTTCAGCTGGCAGCCTCAAAGCCCTGATAGTGCATCCAGCTGCCATGATGCTTGCCTGTCACAGGGAGCATGCCAGGTTTTGGGATGTTTCAGTCTTCCCTGCTTGCCAGATGGCAAAACACTCAGGAGAAACAGGGAGTGCTTGCTGAGGCCTGGGGTGGTCTGGGTGGGGGTGCAAGCTGAAGGACCTCATGGAGCCCTGGGAGGGTGCCCATGCAGGACTCGTGCTGCTTTGGTGTGCTGGCAGGCAGGTCTGTGGTGGGACCAGGCTCTGCAGGAGAGCCTGTGGTCAGCTTTCCCTTTGGGGGCTGAGGAGGAGGAAACCATGATGGATCAGCTGAAGAGAAGCTTCACTGGCATGGAGGAGTCACTGAGTGCCTGTAGAGCACAATGGTGTGATTGAGGAACACCCTTCCCTCCCTCTGGCAAGAGGCTGCTACACGCCTCTGCCTTGCACATGGGCTCCTTGCTTTGTCTCTGGCTTTAACCCCTGCGTTTGGGTCAGGATTTTGCTGTCAGGATCCATGTGTGCAGTGGGAAGAGCTCTTGGTCTGCTGCAGCCCCCACGTGTCACCATGGGCAGTGATCAAATCCTGTGTCAAGATTAACAGTGTTGGCATCTGGGTGTCAACAGAACAGGCCGTGTGGCAGGAATGGTGGTTCTGCATGCATGGGTGTTTCCTGGGAGGAGGGACACCCCCACCCCACCACCAGGCTCTGCAGTCAGGGATATTCAGTTGGCACAGCTGAGGGATCAGGGATGGTGAAGGTGGTCAAGCCAAGGGACATGTTGGCTGGATTGCTCTTCCTCTAGTGATCCTCCTACAGTGATCCCATGATGTCACTTCTTGCCTGAGAAATTAAGAGCAGTGAGTGTGGAGAAGTCTGGAGCCATCAGAAGGTTTCTGCTGCCACTAGTAATTGTGTCTTGAGGTGCACATGGCCCTATGGAAACTTTGATGATTGCTGTGGTGGTGACACAGCAGTGTGTGGTCACTGTGGGACAGGAGGAAGGAGGGAGATTATGGCAGCACAGTGTGGCTGTCGCACAGCTGGGTGGCTCTAAAGCACTGGGCAGCACTGGAGCTGCTGGGTGGCATGGGGACACCCACAGCCTCCATGGTGTCTGCGGGGAAGGGCTGGGGCAGGGGGTGGTAGTGTGGACACGGGGGTGGCTGGTGTGTGGCAAGCTCTGTGCTGGGGAGGGCTGTGCTGAGAGAGGCTTTGGAGGCTCTTGTTTAGGATGGCTGAGGGGCTGGTCAGGACCCCGAGGCTCTCTGCTGCTTCCCTTCTTGCTGCTCCCTCAGAAACCTCCTGTGTAGAGCAACTGCTTCCCCCAAGGGCTGGGCAGCCCCTGCCTGTTTTCCTTTTGCCCTCTGACAAGACACGTGCTGTTGTCTGCCCTGACCCTTCTCAGCTTCTCAGCCACTCTTGTCCCTCATCTAGTGGCTCTGGGACATGAACAGGAGGTGTCCAGGGCTGGGCTGTGCCTCCTCCTCAGCCTCCTGGCAACCCACCTTGCTGCTGGGCACAGGGTGCCCATGTGTGGCTCCTGCTGTGGGTCTGCAGGGTGTTGCTTTGCTTCTTGTTACATCTGCTCCCCAAGAGATGGGAAGGCAAGGAGCCATCAGTTTTCAGTGAAGAGGTATGACAGCAAGAGCTGAGCTAGATGGAGCCACAAATGTAAAGCAGAAGAGTAGAAAACCTTTTCCCAAAGCCTACCCCAAAAGTGAAAATCATCTTTCTGGGAAGAAGCAGGTCTTTCTTTGGTTGGTAAGCAGCAGCTCCTCTGTCTTTGCTTTGCAGAGCTGCAGAAGCAAGAGACAAAATGCTGGTAGGGTTCAGGTTTGACTCAGGAAGATTAAAGTCACAAGGCTTCTGTCTAGTGAATAAGAATATGCAGGCAGCAGATCTGGAAAGCTCTCAGCATCTTCCTGGCACCAGGAAGCATGAATCATGGTCCTGCCCAGCCTTGCCAGCGGGGACCCTGCCTGCTGGAGGCAGTGCTGGAGGTGCCCGCCACAGGGGCTGCCGAGCAGCAGCGGCTGAGGACTTCCCCTACGAGTGTGTAGGAGCCATAAATGCACGTTATTCAATATTCTCACTTAATCTCCATGCTTTAATTACTACTTAAGAAACAAATTCCCCTTCATGTTCCTTTATTTTTAAACTATTCCTTGCCAATAAAATATAGCATCTGTGCGAGATCCTGCACCTCCGCTGCCTTCTGCTCCCCTCAGGAGGATGCTGAGGAGAGTTTTCTTGGGCTGGTGTTTCCCCAGAGTCCGTGGGTGCCGTGGGCCTGGCCCAGGGGATGCAAGGGAGGCAGTGGAGTGGTAGCACCAGGAGGGGCAGGAGCAGGAGCTGTGCCAGCCACGCAGGGCTGGATGCTGCTTGGCTGGGTGAGAGCAGAGTGCGTGTCTGCAGCCTCCTGAGGGGCAGAGGGGGACACGGGCTGGGATCTCCTGGCTGGGATGGAGGCTGGATGAGCAGAGACAAAACCAGTGAGCTGCTGGGGGCCACAGACCCTGAGCCACGAGCATGGTACTGCCTGCTGAGGCTCCTCTGCTATGGGGACACCTCTGGGTGAGGGGACATTTGAGGACAGTCCTGTCCTCCTGGGCCATCACCCTGTGGGGACACTGGGTGCTGGTGGCCAGGCCAGGAGGGAGGTGTCTGAGGGGCCACTTGGGAAGCAGCTGTGCCACTACTGCGGGTGGGAGAGGCTCAGGTGTGGGGTGGCTGCTGCTGTCTCCACACTGGGAGACATCTCCTGGGAAGTGGACACATGGGGGTGAAGCCTCTGTGGCGGGGTGCAGTGCGCGGCACTGGAGGTGTGGGGCTTTCTGGTGGTTTGTAGTGATGCCTGACTGCTCGGGCAGTGAAATGCCATTTTTTCTGAGATTCAGTAATTTGAAGGGCTGTGGAGGATTAGCTCTCAGGTCTAGCAGGATGGTGGGACCACTCCTGAGGCTTGGTATGTGCAAAACGTTTAGGCCTGTGGCTAAGGCTTTCACTGGAATGGGAGCAAAGCAGGAAAATGTTCAGAGTTTGGAGTCTGTCTATTAGTGGCAGAATACACTAGTTGGATCTTTTAATGACCTTGAAACACGATTCTTGACTGCCATTAAAAGAGACAAGAAAAGCAAAACTAACTTATTTTGAGTGCCAGTGGACTTGTTCTAAGTGGGGATTTCTTGTACTGCTAGCAATAACAAAATGACTTGGTAAAATCAGTCTATCAGCCTCAGTCCCTTGCTCCTCATGGGACCTGCAAGCACTTACATTTCTGCTGAATATTTTTCCCACTGAATAGTAGCAGACCTTTTAGAAATGGGAGTGCAAAGAAATGTGTGCTAGAAAAGGGCAATCCCATTGAGCTTAAAACCAGAAATCTGTGCAGAATATTGGCATTCACCAAAATGTCCACAGAGGATGTTGTACTTCCAGGAGGCTTGGGATATTACCACCTTGAAGGGGAAAGAAGCAACATACTTAGAATACACTTAAAGTAATTATTAGGAGTACATATGCCATCACTCTTGTAGGTGACTGCAGTGCTGCTGTGGATGGGGATTCTCTGCTGCTGCAGACTCCATCTGCAGAGGAACAGCAGCCCCAGCACGGGGCTGGGGGACAGGCTGCAGGCTGGCTGAGGGTGAGGGAGCAGTGAAGAAGCATCAGTTTGGTGGACAACACAGGTGAGAGGTCCACAGTGTGATTGTCACCACTTTTCCTGTTGGAGCCAGTGCACCAGAGGGTGGCTGTAGGAGGAGGGGATGGTGGCATGGTTCTGGGAGCAGCAGGATGTGGGGGACATCTAGACTCAAGAGACATCTGGGTGAAGGCATCCATGATCATGGTGATGCCAGGAGAAGGCAGCAGAAAGCCAGTGTAGGCTGTGAAGGATCTCAGGAGGAGATGGGGCCACTGGAGCTGGATGTGTGTGCCAGCATGGCATGCACTGCCAAAGGCTGCACCCACTTTCAGGATGTAGGGCCTGTGATCGCCTGGAACAGAGGAGATTTTGTTTCAGTAGTGGCTGAAGGGGATCAAGGGCAAGGATTCAAGACTGAATATGGAGAATAGAGTAGTGTCTTGCTGTTTCCCACTGCCATCAGTAGCATGTGTCTCCCAGGGCCACCTCTGCAGCAAGAAACATTGCACCTCATCAGCTGGCATATCAAAGCTGGGTGCAAGCCAGGCCTGTCCTGCTGCAGGAGACCACTCACTTGTCCCTGGCTTCTCCTTCTCTACCCAGACAAACTAATGAATGAGGGGCAGGACAGCAGGATCTGATGTCTGAGAGCATGTGGAGGCTGCCCTGGGTGACCACAGACCATCTGGCCCACCACCCTCCTCTGGTAACAGCCCACCCCCATTTCAGTGTATCTTTGTAGAGAAGCAGAAGGGTAAAAGTGATGAAGTTGTGGAGATAAAGGCAGTTTAACAGGTAAAGCAAAATCAGGAATTAATGCACTGCTTCCTCTGGACAGCGGGGCTGCATCACACATGATGGTGACTGGGGAAGACAAATGCCATCACTCCCGGTGCCCCTCCTTCCCCAGCTTTTGCCAAGCACCATGTCCTGTGCTCTGGGACATCCCTGGGTCAGTGGGATCAGCTGTCCTGGCTGTGCCCCCTCCCATTCCTGGTGCCCCCCAGCCTGCTGTGGGGCAGTGTGAGGAGCAGGAGAGCCCGTGGTGCTGGACACATACCTGTGTTGTCATCATTGTTTCGAGCATAAACCCAAACCACAGCCCCATACCAGCTACCACCAGGACATGCTCTCTCCTCACAAAAGCCCAGGCATCCTGGCCACATCCCATGCAGAGCAGGAGGTCCTCACCAGGGAGGTACTGCCAGGAGGATAGTGGGGACTGCCCTGCTCCTCTCTCCTCTCTCCTCTCTCCTTCCTCTCTTCTCTCTCCTCTCTCCTCTGCTCTCTCTTCTCCCCTCTGCACTCTCCCCTGTTCCCCCTCTCCCAAACTTGACCCTTAAGAAAAGATTTGCCTTTCCTCAGTGCTGAAATTGCTGGAAAGATCAACAAGCTCCTGTCATGAAGGGCTCCTGCAGAGCACCCGAGCTGGGGCCTGTGGTTGGCTTCCCCCAGCACCCAGCCCACCCTGAATAGCGACTGACAATAATTTCCCTGTGAGAAGAATATCTCATTTATTTTCTTTCATTGCGATTCAAGAGAGGGAAGCTTGTTGCCTCACACCAGTTTCCTCTCAATAAGCTTTTCTTTTCTGGAGGGTGTTGATTTTCCCTGTGTGTTGGTGCTCACAGAGGATGGTGGACTGTGGCGTGGCAGCTGCCAGCTGGGTGCTGGAGCTGTGTCCCGGCCCCAGGCACTTTGCCGGCACCCATCTCCCTCACACTCTGTGAACCAGAGCCTCCGAGCTGCTCAGGAGTCATCTGCTGAGCCGGGTGCTTTGGGTCACCATACATGGACCCAGCAGAAGTGCCGGGGATGAGGTTGGGGCAGTACCAAAGGGTGAGGGCAGACACAGGCTTTGGTTGCTGTCTCTCCTGAGGAGGATCCTCCTCCTCCTCGTGCAGCAGCGCTGCCCTACCCACAAGGAAGGAGATCCCAAAGACAGGGAGTGCTTCCCCATGGGGTTCCAGTTGCAAGGAGGAGGTGCAGAGATGTGAGCTCAGCTCTGTCACCGTTTCCTTACAGACCTTGTTGGTCCCCAAGGGGGATCAGGGGGTCCCACCTGCCCGCAGCCCCGCGGCCTGACCCTGCCTCTGTTGTGCCAACTGCTGCTGTGGGGCAAGGGCACCGGGGACATCAGAGGCTTGAAACACTGCTTAAAAAAAGCCAGGCAGAGCCTGACTCTGAGCTTCAATTTTATTTGGATGAGTTTTTGTTGGGTCTTGCTTTGCTTAGGTTGCTACAACCGTTCAAACAGATCGATGTGCAATTCACCATACTCTTCACACTAAATACTGTGCTTCTGCTCCAGGAAGATCCATTATAGAGTGTTTGTTTAAGCAGTGAGATAGCTTTGTAGAAATACATTTAGCTTTTAATTTTTGGATATAGGAAATGGGTTCCATGCCTTTACAGCTTCTGATTTTTATTCTTTATTTATTTAATTAATTACATCAAGTTGCATTTGTATGGAAGCTGAAACTCAATTAAAATTGAAGCAAACCAACATTTTAAATTGTGTCTTTATCACTTAAATTAGAGATTGTTTGAATGTACTGGACACAGAAGACAAAAAGCAAATTTATCAGTACATACTTTTGTATTTAAAGCTGAGTGATCTTTAAAATAAAGGGAGATTTGGTCTGAAGGAGTGGTTCTTATCACAGATTCTCAGAGGTATTTAAGTGGCAGAAAATAAGCAGGTATCTAGTGAGATTTCAACATTGCCTAAGCAGTATAGGCATCTGCTCAGCTCCCCTTGATTTCAGTGGGAGTTTGGCATTTGCTCTCTCTCTTCATGTCTAGTCACCTTAATATGTTTGAAAACCTGGCACTAAATCCCTCAAGTTCTTAGAATAATGAAATCTCATTGCTTTCCCACCAGGATTTTATTCGTAGGCTGGGGGAGGAAAACAAGCTTCCTTACTTTCTCACTTCTCAAATCTCCGTTCAGCTTTGAGTGAATCAGTCCAAATAATAACGAAAATATTCAGTGTTTCCAACTAAATACAAATGGAAAACAATCAGATAGGAAAGCTTTTCTGTGCAGCATAGGCTGGAAAACTGACATACAATAATGTAAATGCCAGTGCTTCAGTGAATAAGATGTGCCCAGCAAGGGATGTGGCTGCGATGTGCTCATAGAGTTTGAGTTTGTTTTGCTGTTTGGAAAAAATTCACCCTTGAGTTCATGGTGGTTGGCAGAAGGACCATTTAACCAAGACCTTGTTATAAATGCGTGTAAATACAGAGGTTTGCATTGTGCCATGCTGCAGGCTGGACGGGTGCAGTTTTCAGATGGGAGATACTTTTAGTGTAACCAAAATCTTATGTAAGTGAAAATCTAAAATCTGGGATCACGTTGTTGGTTTGACACTGCTCAGCATGATGCTGCTACGGCCACGGTCCCAGCTGGGTGGGCAGCAGCTCCACAAGAGCCTTGGTGTTCCCTCCTGGGGGGAACCCTCTCCCCCTGGCTCCAGAGCAGAGCTGCTCCAGCCCTCCCAGCAGCTCCAGGGCCTCCTCTGCACTGTCTCCAACAGCTCCGTGTCCTTCTGCTGCTGGGGACCCCAGAGCTGGACACAGCTTTACCCCAGGGGGGGCTCCCCAGAGCAGAGCAGAGGGGACAATCCCCTCCCTGGCCCTGCTGCTCACACTGCCAGTGACAGCCCAGGATCTGAATTAGCAATTTTCTTTATTCTTATCCAGTTTCAGTTCTTTCCCAAATCTGGCTAGGGGTGCAGCGCTGTGGGGAAGCAGCCTCCCAGAACACGTGCACAGATATGGCAGTTTCTCTGTGGCCACAGAAATATTGAACTTGAATGAAACAGTGAATTTTCCTCTAACTTTATTCTGGAAAACATCTTAATTGAGCTGATTATCTGCCTCTCTTGGTAAAGAACAGGAAACTGACAACTGATGATGGGAGGCATTGGGTCACTCAGCTCGTGCATGCTGCTGCTGCTGGTGCCCCCAGGCTGGTTGCTGTGGTTGCTCTGGTGGTCACTCTTTTTCTGCTGTGTGATCTTTTTATTTTTCCCCCCTTTTTTTTATTTCTTTCCTTGTAATGGCTTAATTTTTGTTTATTTGTAAGTGGAACAAGATTGTTTCCTAAATCCTGGGCACAGGATTTGTGAAACACCAGAACATTACTCTCCTGGTAACCAGTCTTTTTCATTATGTATATTCTTGGTTTTTGGTGGGCACATTTTTTTTCTCTGAGGTCTAAGACCATACAGGAGGAACAGAACTGGGCCGGGGTGGATCAGAAATCCCTGTGCTGTTGTCCTGCCCTGCCCCTCTAGCATCACATTTGTGAGTTGCAACAACCTCTTAACATGGCTCTGCACATCTGGAGCGTGCTGCAGAGCAGACAGGGAACTGCAAGTTGATGGAAAGAGAAGATTTTCCCATGTAAATATTAACTGGTTTAATCTATGGACTTTATTTTTTAAGTATTGCTGTGGGTTTGGTCCGAGACCTTGGATAGATGAACCTTTTTTGTTCTTTATCTGGAAATGCAGGGCAGTAATTGATTTTGTCCAGAGGGAAATTCCATGTGAGGTGCACAGGACCGTGATGATCAACCCACATCTGCAGCAGGAATGTGCAGATCCCAGGATGCCTCTCTCTGCACCCTCCTTTTGCTCATGCCCTTTCTCTTCCATTTCCTTTCTAAGCAAAAAAAAAAAAAAAAGGTTTCCAGTCTGCCTCAGCTTCCCACCAGCAGAAAACATTTTTAGTTCCAGAGCACCTGGAAAACTGGGAATACAAAGGAGCACACGGCTGTTGGGGGTTGTGGGTGGGATGTGCTTCTGGGGGGCACACATCTCTGTCCCTGGAGCCCCCAGCAAAGCTGCTGGTGCAGGGACCTGCATGGGCAGGGGCTGCTGGGCCATGTGCTGGGGGGTCCCTTCCTGGGCTGATGCCCCCACGTGTTCCACAACCACTGATATGGCTCCTGGTGGGACCGGCCGTGCCATTTGTGGGGTTCAGTGGGGCCCTGTATGGAGCATCATCTGATGGGTTTGGTCAGTGCCATCTGCTGAACGGCTGCCAGGAGAAGAGGTGTGTGGAGGGAGTGGCAGGAACAGGGTTAAATCTGCACCGTTGGGTGATGGTTGGGAAGAGGCATTTTGGGATGGCATCACGGAGGCGGCTGGGAGTTGTCAAGCCCCGTCTGTACTGTTGCTGGCAGGCAGCTGTGATTCCCTCAGTGTTTCTGTACTGCTGCAGGAGCTGAAGTGATGCTGAAGCAGGAGGTGGATTTTGCTTTTGCTTTCTTGGGAGGCGAGAGGGGATTTGGGGGAGAAGCAACACTGAGCAGAGGGGGCTGGGGGTGTCTTGTCCACGTGAAAGGCAGCGCTGGTGCCAGGTGCCTTTTTGTGGTGCTGGTGATGAGAGTGTTGGTGCTGTGGGAATTGCTTATGCTCTGTGAAGACATTTCTAGCCTGGATGGTTCCAGCTCTGGCTTACCCTCTGAGTGATTTTCCTGTGCTCATGGGCTCTGTTGGGCTGTTCCTTGGGATCTGTCCTGGCTGCTCTAGCCCAGGCTAGTGAATTCTTGAGGGATGTGAATTGGCCAGGGTGGTTGGGACAGGAATTGGGGCCCTGCTGAGCACCAAGAGACCAGCTGTGGTGTCCACCATCCACTGTGAATCCCTGGTCTGTGTCCCCAGGAACTGCCTGAGCTGTCCCTGGTGACTCCCAGCTCCTCTTGGCTCTCACCATCCTGCACTGGTGTCCCTGGGGCACTCAGAGCAGTGACCCTGGGGACCACCCCACGTCTTGGTGGCTCTGTCTGTTACTGTGTGTGTTCCTGTGGGTCAGGTCCTGGCCCTGGTGCAGGGTTTTTCCTGAGCTCAGTGGCTCTGCTGGGCTGGAGCAGCGTGGCAGGGGGACTGCACCACCACAGCTTTGGCATTTTAGCTCTGTGACCTGGTCTGCAGCACGGTTCCTTGGCACTGGGTTTAGAAACTGGAGGCTAAATGTTTTGGCTTTGGTTTCTCCAGACTGGCCACAGAGACAGAACTCATCTTCAGCCAGGTTCACAGTGAAGCTGTGAATTCATTTGTCTTCTCCTTGGGAAGTTTCATCTTGGTAATATTTTCTGTCTGACTTCTTACCTTGATCTCCTCAGTGTGTCGGAGATGTAGCACCAATGAACTTGTTGTGCCAAGTTTTGGAGTTTGCTGCCTCCTCTTTCCCCCTAGAAAATTAAATTATGACAAAATCAGAATGTTATCCCAAATAATATGGGGTGAAATTTTGTTTAGGAGGCCTTTGACAAAAAACGGACACGTTTCTGCATCCTGTTTGGTATTTTCAAAACTTTTTTTTCTTTTTTTTCCAGCTGGAAACCTTCAAAATGAAATTTGAGGAGAAGCACTTGAGAATTCATTTTGCTTCATAAAAAGATACAATTTTTCTATATCAAATTAAGTGAAAATGTTAAGAATAGAGTTTTCTCACTAGCTGGAAAATCTGCCTTGCTCAGACAAGGCTGACATTTTCAGCCTGACCCAGGGCTGCAGCATGGCCTGTTGGTCAGAGCTTTTCCCAAATACTGCCCTTGACTAATTGCAGAGAATTTCTGCTGTCTCAGACACTTTCTAGACTCTGTTCCTAAAGCTGGCTGCTGCATGGTTTGATTAAAATAAACTCACAAAAACCCAGCCAGCCTGCAATCAAGGATCTGAAAATCTGGACTAAAACTGTGTCTGAGATAGGCATTTTCATGCTGTAGTTGGTCCAAGCGTTGCCTGCCTGGCAGAGCTGCAGTTTCTAGAGTCTAGAAATGTGATAAAATAATGTGTTCATCAGCTGTAGCTAGCCAAAAGAGAAAAGGGGGAAAAAACCCAACAACCCCCAACCAACCAGGCTGGCATAAAGAAGAGTCTCTTGGGCATTCAGTCCCCTCAGGAGAACAAGATTTTGGCTTTGGTCAAAGACAGGAAATTACAGCAGGAATAAAGCACAATTTGGGGTTCAAGTAGCTTGATCTTTCCTGCAGAGGGTTTAAGTCCCTGGAAATGAGTTTGTGCAGACACCATTGTGGGAGGTTAGAAGTATAGAATCATTAAGGTTGGAAAAGACCTCCAGGACCATCAGGTCCAACCAACAACCCAACACCAACTCAGCTGTGTCCTGAAGTCCTACATCCACATCTTTTTTGACCCCCTCCAAGTGTGGTGACCCCACCACTGTCCTGAGCTGCCTGGGCCAAGGCCTGATCATTCTTTCAGCCAAGGAATTTTTCCTCATACCCAATTGGAACTTCCCTTGGTGCAATGTGAGGCCATTCTCCTTGTCCTGCCACACACGTTCTGGCCATCACCGTGTGTGCCAACACACCTCAAGGTTTCTTAGCAGGGCAGGGGGGTGATGGTGGTGGCTGGCAGCCCCTGATGGCTTCCATGGAGTGACCCAGCAACCCCAGTCTTGAAGAGGGGGGCAGAAGGAACATGTTCTGTTAGATCTGCAGCATGCCCTGGTCTGGCCTGGCTTATAGGGGGTGCTGCCCCATAACGTTTGATGGTGGCCTTAGGTCTCCAGAATGGGGATGTTCCTCTGGTGGCTTCTTTCTCCACACTGGGGCGTTAATGCTGTGTGTTGTATGTTTTCCTGGGGTGTCCTGGCTGCAGGCAAATCTGAAGAAGTTCATGGAGTACGTGCAGATGCTGAATGCAGAGAAGGTCTGCCGACTGCTGGAGAAGGGACTGGACCCCAACTTTCATGATCCGGACACTGGAGGTAAGAGAGGCTTCTCCAGAGAGGGGAGGATGAGAGGGCAGGGGTGGGGGAGAAAGTGTCCAGGGGACACAGGGGGAATTTGGGGGAATTGTTGTTTTTGATGGTGGGTTAGGAAATGATGCATTGTCTGAAATGTAAGGTCTGGAACAGAGGGATGTCAGGGGAGCTTCCCAGGAGTGTGTCGTCTTCTGATGCTTGGGTCTTGGGAGCAGGAAGTTACTGCTGGCTCTTGGGAGAAGATGGTGTGTGGGGAGCGAGATACAAAGTCTGGGAGCAGCACAGGAAGAAGGAGAGCTGTGGGTCCATCTTCAGTGGGACTCTGGGAAGGATGAGATCAGTCCTGGGACTGACAAGTTCAGCATGTGCAAATTGCTGCCTGGGGATCTCTTAATGAAGCAGTCAGAAGTATTTTATGGGTCAAGAAAATAAAACCTTGGCCTCTGGCTTCGTCCAGTTTTTCTCCTATGTATGCGAGCAAAATTAACCCAAAGAAGTCTGGTCTCTGACTGGTGGGTTGCCTGCAGGCTCCTGGCTGTAAGAAGTGAGGATTAGACTCCAGCACATTTTCCTGCTGAAGGGGTGGTGAGGGAGGACCTCTCCCTATGTCCCCAGCTGTGCAGTCTCCTAGACTTGTTCTGAGAGAGAAGTTACTGCTTTTGTTCCTCCTGTTTTGAAGTAATGCAGCTTATTAGTATTTATTGTAGAGTTGGGCTCCATGTGTGAATCACGGGCACATTTCCAACCCATGAGCGGACTCCAATCTGATGATTAATTTTCTGTGTTTCTGGTTCAGTTAGATGGTTTCTCAGGTTGTTTCTCAAACACTGGCTGCCTCTCTGCTTGGACTCTGTGTGTCCAGGCCATTTTTCAGCACCAGGATCAGGTGGCAAGGTGCTGTTGTTCACCCTGTTAACCTCTCCTACCCTCTCAGGTAGCGTGGCTGCATCCGAGCTGCCCTTTGGGAATGGCCTGAGCCAGCTCCTCTGCTGGAGGGTGAAAACTGGTGCAGCCAAACTCTGGCAAGAACCATTTGAACAGCACCCAGGGATGTTTATGATGTTCAATTTGCTAGTGTAGCCACTCTGTCTGAACCTGCCAGCGTGTCCTGATGAGCAGCTGCTCAGATGAGAAGTGGCTGGTGGCCTGCAAGCACCATCACTGCCCACCCTGGAGCATGGACACCCAGCTCAGCAAAACCTGGTTTTGGTTTTGCCCAAGACCTTACAAGACTTTTAAGGGATCTTTCTTTGCAAGTGAAGCCCTCCACTCGTCCAAAGCTGTCTCAGGTTTCCAGAGGGTGTTGTGTTGCAGAGGGCAGTGTGCTGCTTGGGAAGTTGCTGTCAGAGTTTCAGATACAGTTTGAACCCAGATGTTATTTCAGAAGAGTTTAGAGGCTTATAGGAGCAGGCTCTTGAGTATTGAAATGACCATGTTAAGTACAGTGGGGGAAGAAGGAAAAATACCTGACTCAAACAGTTGTTTGGATCCCATTCAGAACCAAGGGCTAAACCATGAGATGTGAAAACAGATTGAGGGAATCTTGAGTCTTGGACACCTCACTTCTGGAGTCCTAATTCTTATGCAAAAAGACTTAATTACTGCTTCCTTTACAATCTGTTTCGTGAACGTGGAAGAAGGATCTAAAATGGCTGTTCAGAAATCAAAATTTCCTGGGTTTTAAGACCAGATGGAGCTATTGTTCCATCTGACCTGACCTCCTGGATCTTGCAGGATGCTCTTCGCCCTGTGTGTGTGTATGTGTTCACCAAGCAAAGCTTAAATGTGTTTTCCAGAAAGTCATCAATCTTGATTCAGAGAGCAGAAGAACCGTGCCTTTCCTTCCTTATTTGGTTAATCACTCACTGTTTAAAATTCGTATCTCATTAAAATTTCTATGCTTCAGCTTCCAGCTGTCGTTATACTTTATCTCCTAGATTAAAGAGCACTTTAGTACCTGGTATGTCTTCACATGAGGGTATTTATACATGGTAATCAAGTCAACATTCAATCTTCCTTTCTTTAATTAAAGGGAGGCCAAACTCCTCCAGTCCTTGATTTGAAGATACTTTCTCTGGTTTTCCTGTCCTATTTGTGGTTTATATGTCACGACTGCATTTTTAAGAGGCTTTCAAGAGCATGGGTACCAGCCAGCCTGCTCCTGCCTGTGCTGCTCACCACGGGCAGCCCCAGCTCTTCCTGCACAACCCTGGGCCACCCTTAGGAGGAGAGGGTGACCCCCTGCTGCTGGGATGGGACCCCACCTTATGTCCTGCTAGACAGAGGGGCTGGGAGCTTGGCCAGATGAGAGATGGTGGGATTTTAATGTAAATACTTCTACTCCTTCCCCATCCAGCACTTCCTCATTCTGGTAGCAAGCTGACATCCTTAATACTCCAAGTGGTGTCATTGTCCATAGGTTTCAGTCCCAACAGTTACATCACAGTTCTGAATACCAGTAAAAGCAGTCCACATCCTTCTTCTTCTCCTCCAACCTCCTAGCACTTTGCAATGAGCAAAGCAGAAGAAAAAACCCCAGAATCTTCCTCACGATCTTTGTCAAATAGTTTTAATTACTTCTGGCTTTCTGTTGCACTTTCCTCTTGAGAATCATTTTGCCTGTGCTCTTAGTTAAACGTTTTCCTAATTGCTCTGCCCATTCCTCATCCAAGATCATTATCTCACCTTTTGGTGAAGCCTGCTTCCCAGAGAATCCTCCAGAATGGGATGATCTTCCCCACACACAACCTGCTTGGTTTTGGTCCCATCACGTGGCTGCTGAGTCACTTCCAGTGGTTTTTGTTGATGCCTTCTCTTGCTTGAAGTGACCTCTGGGATGAGCACATGGACTTTTCTGTCCTTCAGCTTTCCTTCTGTGTCCTTGTGCCCCATTACGAGCAAATTTCTGCCTTGTCATTTCACAGGCTCATCCAGCAGAACAAAAGATCATGGCTCTCCTCAGCTGCCATGTTCAGCCACGTGGGATGTCAGTGTGAGCTCAGCTGTGCTTCACCAGGATGTTCACCAGGATGTTCACCAGGCTGCCCACCATGCCTTCAGTAGCTGTGGTGGGAGCTTACGTGCAGGTTGTGCAGGCTGAACCCCCTCCCTTGGCGTTCAGCCTGAGGAAAGCCCTCTGATGGTTTTCTCTCAGAAGTAGAACAGTCTTTCTTGGTGATGCTGTTCAGGACCTGAGATTCTTGTGGGCCTTTGCATAAAATAACGAGCTTGTGGTCTTAAAGCAAACAAATCATAGAAAATAAATCTGTCTTTTTTTTAATTTATTATTTCAGCTTGATCACTTCTGGCCATAATAGTAATGAATACAGAGTTAGACTAGGAAAGAAAGACATCTCAAACTCATAGAATCATAGAATAAGTTGAGTTGGAAGGGACCTCCAAAGGTTATCCAGTCCCAGCCCTGCAGTATCAGGGAGACCCTCACCCAGATCAGGGTGCTCAGAGCCTCCTCAAGCCTCACCTTGAACATCTCCAGGGATGAGGCCTCAACCCTCTCCCTGGGCACCTTGTGCCATTGTTCCATTGCCCTCAGGGTAAAGAACTTTACAGTGTGAAACTCCCTTCTACCTAGGAAGGGACTTGCCCACCCTGAGGGAGGTGGCAGCAGCTCTCCCATCTGTGGGCCCTTCATGGGAGTCACTGTCACTGCCATGCAGGTGGCCTTGCTGCTGGTGCTGGAACCTCAGACTCCCTAAAGAAGGACTCTCTGGGCCCTGCTATAATGTGGTAACCACTGGCTCTGTATTGTTTCATCACCTGTTGGGCTTCTTTAGATACACAGCTGAGACCCTGAGTTTGGAGGCATCTTGTGGGCTGCTCTGCCTTTCCCATGAGGTGGAGCTCAGGCAATAACTCCCCTGACAATTCCCATCAAGAAGAAGTATCCAGAGTTTATCATGGACTTCTGGTTCCAACCTGCCCCCTTTCTGTTCCTCTGAAAGAAAACAAGTTAGTCAGCTCAAGTACTTCACTATGCATTTAACCCATGTTTTGGGGAAAAGTGGCTCATTTTTATTAAACCTTTTAGGCAAGTCTTTAGGCACAACTTGTGTGAAGGGCCAAGTGGGCACAGCAGGATGGAGGTGGTGACAAGCTGTGGAGGAAGGCTGGGGGAGGCAACCTCTCCAGCCAGGAAGAGGATATTTTAATTTGTCTTTGGAGTGTTTCCATGTCAAATTGCACTCAGGTAATTTATGGCATGCAATTTAAAGGCTGCACAAAGCTGCACAGACAGTTATTGTAATATGAATTACTTAAAGTCAGTGTTAACAAATAGCTCTTCTATCAAAATAAATATCCTTGGGCTATTTTGCTTTCGTCTTGGTTTTGGTTTTTTTTGCTTTTTTTAAGTAAACATCTGTACCATGTACAGATGGAGCCTTAGGTTAGGGTTCTCTGTGCAAAGGCATGAGGAAAAGCAAGATTAGAAGGGACACTGATTCCAGATAAAGGCCTGAGTGTTCTGGTGCTGCCTGGTTTGTGAAGCTGAGCAGTCAGCAGCACTCTGGGTGAAAACACCTGAGTTCTGCATCTCTGAGGTGTCTGCTTCAGCCAGGGGCCTCTGCCCATTTCCCATCGATGCTTTTTCACTGTTGTTAAGACCCCACTGCATTTTTATCTGAACTTTGGAGTACTGAGCACAGAGAGTGAACAATCTGCTTTTCTCAGATTATTTGCTTTCTGCCACAAGTTTTCATACACCCTGTGTGAAGCAGTGTGTCTGGTGCTTGTAGATTTGTCATCCTTTTTTTGTACCATCTTGTCCTTGGAGAAAATAAATGTACAGAAAATAAATGTACAGAAAATAAATGTACAATGAGCAGGATAGCATTTTACTTTGGTGAATGGCAGAGTAAAAATGTAGTTGCTCTGTGTGGTTCCTGCTCTGTCTTTACCTTAGCTAAGCCAAGGGTGATGGATGGAAGAATGTTTTGTCTGGTAGTTTTGTATCTGAGGGGTCTAACCAAGCCTCAGTCTGAAAAATGAGTGTGTGCAGTCCCCGAGGTTAATCAAAGGAGGAGCCCAAAGTGTGAGCACACAAGGGCTTGCCAGACATAGGAAACCTGGGGTTAGAGAGAGTTGCTGAGGATGGAGCCAGTGAAGTCTCCTTGCAGGACACCAGCTCCTTGTCAGTCCCTGTGGAAGTGCAGAAAGAAGAGTGTTAGTTTAATACTGAATATCCTCTTTCAGAATGGGGAAGACCCTTGTTGGTTTGGACTTGGCCAAATCTGAGGTAGTTCAAGAACTGGCTCCTGTGCTTGCAGTTCTGGACAGAGCTGGCTGGATTTGTAGGAGCTGCCTCCTCCACTATGTTTGCCCTCAGAGCTCACCTGCAGGCTGTGTGGGAGCCATCCTGGTGGAGCACGTTGCATCCAGACTCCTGTGAGTCTACAGGTGCCTGGGAATCACCTCCTGGGACCCCACCTTCCCTCCAGTTGCCCTGGGAGATCCACAGAGAAGGCTCTCTGGGTCCTTCCCGCGTGACCAGTGGTGTTGTGACCTGATCTCTGAGATCAGGAATGATGCTGTGAATGTGGTTCTTTTACCTCCTCTGGGAGGCTGGGAGCTGTTGCAGACCAGGCTGTCCAGGGGACAGCCCCAAGAGCCAGCAGGCACCATGCAGTGGGTGTAGGAATCACTGCCTGGCATCCCTGCCTCCTGGCCAGCCAGCCAGCCTGGAAAATACCTTTTTTCCCCACTGAACTCAGAAGTGTTCCAGGAGACATTTAAGGTACCTGGCAGGCAGAGGCAGAAGAGCTCATAACACATCCCTGCAGGGCCAGGAGAGCTTGGCAAAGTGCAGAGAGGTTTGTCCTCACAGCCTGTGGGACAGGGGGGGTTTCTGCCTCTCTGAGTCCAGGTCAGATGATGATGTGTCCGATGTTTAAGGACTGAACTAGCAGTGCCTTTGCTCCATCCATCCCTTCAATACATTCTCTTCTGGTCCTCTGAAGACAACAATGCCACCAGCTTCCATAAAGCTTCTCAATTCAGAAGCCATCCCTCACTGCACCATCTCCAGGAACCCAGCATCTTTTAGATCTTGTGGTTTTGTTTTCTGGCTTTGGCCTCCTTCAGTTTCTCAGGGACTTTTTCAAGTCTGCAGACTGTCCTTCTGCAACAGTGCTCCTCTCCATCTTTGAAAGGAGGTGCCTACCTGGCCCACCAGTCAGGGCTCACAGGTGTGGGGACCTGGTAAAACCTGGAACTAAGGAGGATACAAATACAGGGAGGAAACACTCTTTCCAAAGGTCTTACAGTTCTTGCCTACTGCTCTGTATCTCCTTTAGGGACCTGCAGGGATACTGTGCCTGGGGAGAGAAGAGGCCATCTGGCTGCCAAGTCAAGCCTTGTCTTCCCAAGTACTACTGGTCTTTCCTTGGCTGGCAATACTTTGGTACTGGACTTTTAACCTGGAACTTTCAGGTTTGTCAGTAAAATGATGGGACTGTGGGCAGATGTCCAACTAAGATTTCAAGAGAAGGAATAAATAAATGATGGTATTTGCAGTGTTTGGTATTTAGCAAAGACAGCAAAAGCTGCAGTGCATAAGTGCTATTCTTAACTTCTCAGCCATCCTTTACAAAACCACTGTAGTAAATCTGCTCTCCTGTTGGGCAGAGCAGCATTGCTATTAGCAGTTCTCCTTCATCTGCTGTGTCTCTAGGGATGAATCTACCAGGGATATTGCAAATAGGCCTTGACACCAAGTGCTCCTTTCTGTGTGGCTAGGTCTTGATAATTACCAACCCCATTTATTCTTTTTCCTGGTACAAAAGTGGATGGAGGGAACCCAAACCCTTGAGGGTTTAGACATTCAGCCCTTCAGCAGCTGAATCTTTCTTCTTCATCCACTCCTGTGCAACACAAGTGTTCCCTCCATCCCATCTGGAGGCAGCTGGGAACTGCTCCACTGGTTTCTGAAGCAGGGAATTCAGTATTACTGTCTCAGAGACCTGGCAGAATAGATCCCTAATAAAAATGATTGATCCTCTTCTCAGTTTCTGTAACCTTTTCCTCTACCTCCCTTGACCTTGACCCCCCAGAAATATTTCTGGGTCTTTATCCATGATCCTGTTCAATGCAGGGAATTCAGTTACCTTATCTGCAGCCCGCTAGATTTTCCAGAAAGCAGGGAACAGGAGTGAAGCCCTGTAACACTGCCCAAGGTTTAGAGTCCAGTGGTTCAGAAGGAGATGTGTCTGTGTTGCAGATGAGAAGGATGATGTACATTTGCCAGTTCATCTGGGCCTCCAGAGCATCCGTGCTGACTCTTGGTTTCTCTTTCCAGCACGTGCTGTTCTTGCTCTTTTCTCTTTTGTATTTCTAAAACCAGTGCAAGAGACAGGGGGGTTTGCAGCCTGGGGTCCCTTCCTGAGCCCTCACAGCCCACTGTCACTGTTCATGTGCCAGTGCTATGGGATTGCTGGGGAAGTATGCTAGGAAAGATTATCTGTCTTTGAAAGAGATTAAAAGAAAAAAATGTCACCGTTGCTTCCTGCAGGTACATTTTAAGTGCTTAAAAATATATTTGAAAAGTTACCGTTACTCTAAAATTAGACCCAGCCTGAGCAGTAGGTTTGCATGTGGAAAGGAGGAAGGCAAATCCTTGCTGTCTCACACGGAATGGAAAGGGGAACAGCAAGAGAATGAGAGGAAAGCATCACAGGCCATGGTTCTGTGGCCCCAGCACAACGTGAGGACAAATAGCAGCAGGAGTAAGGAATTGGGGAGGAATATTTGCAGTGCCTGATGGTGCTTTCTCAGCCTGCTGCTGGGAGGAAAAGCCCCTGTGCCCAAAGGGCAGCTCCCTCCTCTCCTGCTTCACCTGCACTTTGGCAAGGCTCTGCTGGCTGTGGCATGATGCATTCAAAGTACATGTACACAGTTACATGATTAACTGATTAACTTGATTAACTGTTACTTGTTTAACAAGCTGAACATTCAGATGTGCTGTGTTTTCTGTTGTTTTCCATTTTAGTAGCTGAAAGTTACAGCTGAAAGTGGTGGCTCAGACAGAAGTTGTGGTCAGATGGGGGAACACTGGATGGATCTCCAGTGGCTTGTGGTTTGTGGAGTTAAAGTCCTGCTCAACTTAAAATCTGTTAATCCAGGTGCTTTATTTTAAACAATCTGGTGGCACCTCTTTGAATCAAAGGTGCAGATGGAGATTGGTGAAAAATGCTATGTTTGCATTTGACTGAAATTGGAGATGAGATGTGATCTTGTAATGTTTTCACCTACAGCTGAGAAATGCCACCACGAGGTATCTGCCTCTGTCACAGGCAGATATTTTCTGTTCTTGTGTCCTGTAGATCTGTGTAGGGACACTCAACAGACAGTAACCTTCCTTGCATGAAAACTTTCATATCAAGCCTGTTGTCATTTCAACTGCAACAGAGGTTCTCCTTATTCCTAACTGATTAATTCAGTCCTGGAGTGACAGTTGGGTTTTTTTGCCCTCTCAGTTGTGGTATCTGAGTCTTGAGGTTGTTTCTGCTCACAGTGTAGCTCTGGGGTTTCTCACCTTCCCTCATTGCCTTTGCCTTGCCATGTGAATTCCAGTCCTCATGACACCTCCTGAACATGCAGAGCCTCTGCAGTTTGTTTCTTGTGTGAGGCTGTGGAGGAGCATCCACATCGTGTGACACTGTGACTGTCCTCTTGAGCTGTCACTTTGCTGCTGGCTTCTGAGGGTGTGCATGTGACACCAGACCCAGACCTGAAGCAGGAGGATCTTGGTCCAGTTCTGGGTCTGGGAGCTTGGATATTTTATCCTACAACACAGCTTTGTTTGGATCCGTTGCTTCCACAGAAGCCTGCAGTTAAAACAGGAGTGATGCTTTACATCCTGAGCTTCTTTTAGCACAACAAAAACATCATTAAAAGGCAAAAACTTAGAGAAAACACTCCTTTAAGTGGAGCAGAGAAGAACTTGTGTGAACTTTCCTGGAAGTGCCAGAGCAGAATGTCCCTTCCATGGGGCTGCTCTCCTCCCTCAGGCTGCAGGAGTGCTGGGCTGCCCTTTGCTCAACAGAATCCTCTGAGAAGCTGTTCCAGTCCCCACCTCTGCTTCCCTACAACCCACTGGCTACAGGAACAGCCTCACCAGCAGCTTTTTAGACCCAGAGCATAGAATCATAGAGTCATTATGGTTGTAAAGGCATTTCAAGATCATCAAGTCCAACTGTCAGTCCTACACCACCTTAACCACTAAATCATCTCCCAAAGCACCACATCTACCGTGGGATGGTGACTCCACCACCTCCCTGGGCAGCCTGTTCCAATGCTTCACCACTCTTTCAGTGATTTTTTTTTCCTAATATCCAATCTGAACCTTCCCTGGAGCAACTTGCACCTATTTCTTCTTGACCTAAAAATGTCACCAGCTTGTCATCTGCTCCTTCTCCAGGCTCTGTTCCCCTGCACACCAGCGCTGCTCCCACGTGCACATCTCCTCTGCACACAATCCCAGGTGCTCGTTTCCTCTGCTTCCAGACTCAGCTCTCCTCTGCTGGCCCCCATTTGCTGTTGCAGACTTTTGCTGGGGAATGTAATTGCTTTTCCCACAAGCAGCATGGTGAGGATCAGAGGGACCCAAACCCCCATGGTGGAGCTTGACTGCTGACAGCCTGCAGCCAGAGCCCCACCTGCAGCTCCATCTTCATGGAGTCATGGGATGGTTTGGGTTGGAGGGACCTTGAGGCTTATTCATGCCAGCCCCTTTCATGGGCAGAGACACCTCCCACCAGCCCAGGCTGAGCCCCATCCAGCCTTCAGCACTGCCAGGGAAGAGTCCTTCATCCATGAGTCCATAGCATGCAGTGTCTTGCTTGTTCTTCTTTGCTGCAGTGGACAACAGATGAAGCGGGAGGAGCCCTTCTTGCTCCTAGGGCTGATCCTGAGGCCTCGGGGCTTAGCCCATTCCTGGACGATGTCCTAGGGCTGTTCCTGGGGCTCCAGGATCTACCCCTTCTTGCCTGCTCCTGGGGCTCCTTGAGCTGTGGGCTTCTCCATGCTCACTGAAGAGTGAGAGCTCTCTCTGTGGGTCTCAGCTGCTCTCTTATTGGCCCCGTGCTCCTGCACATGCTCAGGAGGGAGGCCAGACACAGGTGAACCCACACCCACTCATCAATAACTCAGGGCACCTGGTCCTGTCTCACTACAAACAGATGTTGTTCACTTACTATTTAATTACTTTAAGCATATATTTGGATACACATGTTTCCAGGAATTAGCAGAGTATAATCACTAAATCCTGGATTAGATGGTGATAAGATTAGATTTAGTGAACAAACTGCTATCTGCACTGCCTTCAGTGCATCCTGAAATGCCTTATTTGGACCTTTCTCAGGCTTTGGGATTCAGGATGAAGTGATAGATTTTTTAATTGAATTTGGCATAACAGACTAAAAGAAGATTTGAAGCCTTGTTTTCTGTTTCTTCTGCCTCTTTGAAAATTTTGTTTCATTTAAACTGAGATATTGAAAAATGACTGGTGATTTAACCACGTGGAAATGGCAGCATGTGCCTGGAGCAGAGGCTGATGGGGATACTTCAGTTCGTAGGCACAACCTGAAGTTTGTAGCAGTCTGAGTTCTTGCCACACTGCAAAGGCCAAATGTGTCCTCTCAAAATAATTAAAAATAAGGAAGAGATTTATAGAAATTAAGGTGGAAAAGCACCAGATAGCAACAGAAATTAAAGCAACAGTATGGGCACAGAAGAAAAGTGATGGACCTTAAAAGACCAGAACTTCCCTGTATTCTCCTTCCTAACTTCCCTTTGCCTTAAACAGCTGGGTGACCCCAGCTGGAGACCTGGGGGATGATCTGCATGGGGGGTGGTTCTGGTGTTGGTGAGGAGGAGGAGAAACTCTTGCCACAGGAGAGAAACTCTTTCTTGTCCATGGTCACCTGCCCTTCATCTCTCCTGGTCTGCAGTGTGTGTGTGAGTTGGAACCCCCATCCACATCCTGCTCTGATGGAAAGCTGGCTGTGCTTCCACTGCAGTTACCCATCTCTTCCCAGCCACTGACACCAGTGTGATGGCTCTGTGGGCTCTACAAAGGTCCATGGAGAACCTCCCCTGCTACCACACCAGCAGCACATCCATCCATCCCTCCATCCATGCATCCATCCATCTGTTTTCTGCCATTTCCTGCACTCTCTCCTGGGAGTGATTCCTGCTGTGAGAAGGGTTGTGGGTTGATACCAATGACCCTCCACCAAAACTTGGTCTTCACAGCTATTCCTGAGCCCAGGGAATATTTTCAGTGCTTCTTCTCAGGTGACATTGCTGGTGGTGTGAACACTACCACATTCCACTGTAATCCATACATGGTTACCATGGTAATTACCTTTGTGATTAAACTGCATCCCTTATTTCTGGCTGTGGAGCACCATGCCTGCCCTCTGCTGAGGTCTGGCGTTGGGCAGGGGGTGCACAAAGCCACCTCAGTCATTGTACTGTTGTCTTTGTCATGGGTAACAACATGGGGGGTGTCTGTGTGACATTTCTTAGGGATTACTTCCAGTTTAATCCACACTGTTAAATATGACACGGTTTTGAGAGCAGGTCCTTAGAAGACCCATCTGTAACATTCTCATTTGCCAGGGATTCCTCATCTTTAACCCTCTTGCCAATGGTCTTCAGCAATCTCCTCTTTTAATATTAGTGTCTCGTAGCATGAAACCCGGAGAGTTTTAGCAAAGCCATGGAACCTTGTCTGACCTCTCCCTATCTCAAGTAAAAATTTGGCTAATAGCAACGCTCTAATGTTCTTGTTCTTCTATATTTGTATCTCAAACAGTTTTATTATTATCATTGAAATAGTTATTTCTACTAAACTGAGATATCTCCATTTATGTGCAAATCAGGTACCTTTCTGAAAAATACACAGCTGAATTTCTAGCTGATGGCATTTCAGCTGGTGTTCACGTTCCTCTGGTTGTGGTACTGAAGGTTTGGGTGGAAGGACCTGGGGGTTTGTTTGAGCAAGAAGGCATACACTTTCTTTGTCTGTAGTGTTGCACTCTGAAGAAAACAAACTTATTTAATTATAATCAAACTGTTCAGAAAAACATTTTGTCTCTCAAAGAAACTTCACTAATTTTATATCAAAGAAAATTCTTCTTCCTGTTTTGGGCTGTCAGATCAGATGTGGAGAGGTCAGTGTGGTCCTTTGCAGCTCATGTCCCCCTGGCACCCCCAGGGCAGGACAGAAACCCTCCTCCCTCCTCAGCACCATGTCTGTGCTTCAGGAGAGGTTTCCCATGTGTATCCACGCCCCAGATGTTCCCCAGGCACGTCCATGCTGTGCTGTGCATTGGGATAGAAAGAGACAGAGGTTGGGATAGAGAGAGGGATAGAGAGAGGTGTGGTTTGGGATGAAGCATCAGGGCTCTGCTTCTACCTTGCAAACACCACCCGAGGGTGGCTGTGGCCAGTCGTCACCCCAGAGTGTCTCCCTGCAGAGTGTCCCCTGACGGCGGCGGCACAGCTGGAGCTCAGCACCGAGATGATCAAGGTGCTGCGCAACGGGGGAGCCCACCTGGATTTCCGGACACGGGAGGGCATGACAGCCCTGCACAAGGCCGTGCGCTGCCGCAACCACGCAGCCCTGATGGTGAGTCTGATGCCCAGCACTGCCCCTGCCCACCACGGCAGAGGCCACACCGCCTGCCTGGGCCATACCCCCTCACCTCGCCTCAGGGGGCACGGCCCAGGACAAAGCACGGGGCTGATAATGGGACCCTTGAGGGGAGGGTGTGCTGTGGGGGTGGGTGCTGCCTGCTTGCTCTGCCGGAGCACCCCCAGCCCTCTGTCCCCTCCCTGGGCCTGCCCGAACCCCAGAGCCAGGCAGGGACTTGTTTTGCAGACGCTGCTGGACCTGGGTGCCTCCCCGGACTACAAGGACAGTCGGGGGCTGACGCCGCTGTACCACAGTGCCATGGTGGGGGGGGATCCCTACTGCTGCGAGCTCCTGCTGCACGACTACGCCCGGCTTGGCTGCGTGGATGAGAATGGCTGGCAGGAGATCCACCAGGTGGGATGGATGGCGGGATGGGATCTGGAGGGGTGACTGATGTCTTGGAATCATGGAACCGTAAAACAGCAGGGGTTGGAAGGGACCTCCAGAGATCAGCCCCAGCAGGATCCCCCCCCAGGGCAGCCCACACAGGAACACATCCAGGAGGGTTTGGAAAGGCTCCAGAGGAGCTCCACAACCTCTCTGGGCAGCCTGGGCCAGGGTTAGGAGTTTCTCCTCATGTTGAGGTGGAATTTCTTTTGTTCTAATTTAAACCCATTATTCCCTGTCCTATTCCCACTGTTTTCAGTGGATAATCCTGATCATCTTGATGCTGATGGAGGGGCTTGTCCCATCCACTGGGGTGCTGTAGTGACACAGTGTCCTCCATGTGGCTTCTGTGTGGAAGACTTGCTTGTGATGGGCCAACTCTGTCTCCCATTCCAGGCCAAGGCTCAGGCAGTTCTGTTCTGGCCTCTGTGTCTGGATCCTCCCCAGATGATGACTGCTTCACAGGATGGTGCTTTGGGATCTCAGTCCAACACCTGAGGCATCCTATGTCCCGTCACAGTTGTATCTGTCCCTGTTTTACACACAAGTGGATTCAGTGTGTGGAAGATGTGTGCTTGGGCTTAGGGACCAGTGCTGGCTCTGTGCTTCAAGACCAAAACCTTTTGGGAGAAGGGAGGACACACTGGCTCTGCCTCAAGTCCCCTTGTTTCTGACATCAAGAGGACAGGTTGTTATTGGGCCCATGGCCCCCTGAGTCACCCAGCTCCCAGCCCAAGGAGTGTGTGTGAGCTATATTTACAGAGAGTGACTGCCCCTCCTGCCTCCACCCCACCTGGCCCTGGCAGACCTTTGGGGACTCTGGGTGCCAGGATGGACCAAATGTAGAGGGAAAGATGTAGTGAAGTGAGGCAACCAGGTGCCACTAATTGCCAGGTAGTGGGCATGAGCTTGTGTTAAGCCCACCTGTGCCTGATTAGGACGGGCCCCCACTGCCCATGAGCAGGATTAGGGGGCCAATAAAAGGTGAGGCTCAAACCCCCAGGCTCAGTTCAGTCCTGAGCAAGCCAGCAGAGAGGTTAGTCACTCCTGGAGCAATAGCACTGATCCAGGCTAGTCAGCCCTGAGAACTATAAGCTCAGAGCACTATTTGTGAGTTTCTGCTGGAACACCTGGTTGGACCTTGGAACGTTGTACCCTAAGAGAGGTTTGTCTTGCAACAGAAAGACCACGCCAGTGAGCTGGAGATGTGGGGCTGTTGCCCTTCTCTTTGCCTGCTTGTGCTCTGGGGCTTCTTTGCACCTGGTAATTGTACTGGGATAGCAAACAGTCTGGAGGAGGCTGTACCTCCAGGTAATGGTACCAGTATGGTGCTGATCCCAAATCTGCAGCTGATGCAATCTGTCCAGTGAGTATTCAGGTGCATATGGCTGTAAGGAGCAGTGTGTGTGCAAGTTCAGTGAACTTTTCAGGTTGCAGGTCCAGCCTGATTCAACCTCTGATCCTAGCAGAGGATCTTAGGGGATTTATCATCTTCCTGCTGCTCCTTGATTTTCTGTTTCTTGTTTCATTTTGTGTCTGGAGCAGGCATGTCGCTATGGCCACGTTCAGCACCTGGAGCATCTTCTCTTCTATGGCGCTGATATGACAGCACAGAATGCCTCAGGAAACACTGCTCTTCATATCTGTGCTCTCTATAACCAGGTACAGCTCTGCCACCTTGGGCATGGGAACAAGAAAGTGTAGATGGGGCACAGCCTACCTGAGGTAGACAGAGCACAGGACTGGGCACGTTCTCATTGCTGTCCCTGTTCCCAGACCCAGAAGGGTCCTGAATTGTATCCACACTCTTCCTGGGTTGAGGCTGTCTCTGCTGGTGGCACCAGCCTGATTATGGATTTCTCAAGAGGCAGGTGGACAGAGTGGAGTCTGTGCTTTAATCCATTCCCAAGATGTTTTTGCTGACTTACTGCCTAACTCATTCTGTAATTTTCCTCTGGTTCCTGTTCCTGCTTCCCAGCAAGTCCCACACTGGCTGGGTGGGAGCAGTGGGCCAGGGGGAAGAGTGCTAATTTGGCCCAGGTGTTCACATTTAATTTAAAGGTGGGCATTGGTGCTCCCCAGGGCTTGCTGGGCACAGCTGGTGGCTTTCACCCTGCTCTGGAGAAGGCGTGGGGACTGGGGTCTTATCCTTCTCACAAACAGCCCTCAATTCTTACTACTACTGTCTGAATTTTGAACATGTCTGTCCAGGCAACACAGGGCACCCTTTCTGTTTTATCTGCTGTGTGGTCACTAACCTCAGTTCAGGAGAACCTCGAGGTGGTGGAGGAGGAGGAACCCCTCTCAGGTCTTGCACACCCACGGTTCTCCTCCTGAGGTCTGGAGGTCAATATCTGAGGTTTTCTTCCTAGAGTTTTTATACACTGTATTATGTGCTCTGATTATAAAGGGAGTTTCCAGTTTCTCAGGTGTCCATGCTTTAAAAATAGAACACTGCTAATGTTTTGCAATGGGCAGTTGCATGTTGAGGCTGCTTTGTGGCTTGCTGGGTGGTAGATGTGTTCTGCACCCTTGGCCACCAGGGTGGGTGGGGAGAGCAGCATGAACAGGGGATCATAACCAAGTTGAATTGACCTTATTGAGAAGCACAGAGCATTCAAAACAAAACCAGTTAGAACCAGAACAAAACCAATCAAAAGCAAAACAAAAACAATAGAAGGCTTCAGGAAACAACACTACCTGGAGAGGTGTGGTGGCCACTGTAGCTCTTGGGCTGGTGTTTGGGTTCCCATGGCCCAGAGCTGCACACAGGTGGGTGAAGTTAGCCAGCTTGGAGCTGGGGGTGACCACTTGGTAGGGGCTGAGCATCCTCCCTTGCTCTTGGCTTTCTGAGCACAGTGACACCACACACTTTGCTTCCCTGGCACCAGCCTGCAGTGCTAACTGGTTTCTCCCCCTCTCTCCCTTGCTTCCCCAGGAGAGCTGTGCACGGGTTCTCCTCTTCCGCGGCGCGAGCAAGGAGATCCGCAACTACAACAGCCAGACAGCCTTCCAGGTGAGGCAGCAGCTCCATGGCCCTCCTGCTGAGCCCTTCAGGAGTCATAAAGCTGAGATGGAGCAAACCTATAGCTTCAGAGTGCCTGTGCTGACCCCAGCTTAATTGCTGGAGCAGAGGGTAGGAAAAGGGATGCAGGGTGCATGTGGAAAGGGCTGTGAAGGTGATGTCTTATGGTGGCAGACTGGAAGAGCTTGGCTTGTCTGGTCGTGTGTAGTGGAGGTGAAAAGGAGAAGTTCTTGCCATCTGTAAAAATGTTGCAGTAAATGTTAGAGCAGGAGGAGAATACTTACAAATCAAGGACAGAGTTGCCACGGAAATGAATGCACCTGAATGTGCTGTTAATAAACTGCAAGTTAGAAGACCTGTAGACACAAAGGAGTGAAACTCTGGAGTAGCTTTCTAGGAACTGTGCTGGGTAACAGAGGTGAAAAAGGGAAACTCAGTCATCTTGCAGGATGACTCCTGCCATAAGTTAGCAAACCCTCAGTGACTGCCTGTGGGCTGTAGTTGGTGATGCAGGTCTCCTCCCACCCATGGTCTGCTTTGCCTCTCTTTTCTAGAGGAGAATCTGTCTGTGCTCTTGTTGGAGCAGTCATTTGCCCAAGGACCTTCCAGAAATGTTCAGATTCAATGTCCAGATAATACAAATCTTCAAGGTGTCCCTTGAGAGCAGTGTGTGTCTGTCAGCATCTTACTCATCCACAGCTCAGGCAGCTGTCTGTGATTATTAGTCCTTTAGAAATGCTTTTCCTGACTTCTCCTTCAGTGCTGTTTGTAGTGCCTTTAGGCCACAGGGTCTCAGCTATGATGTCATGCAGTCCCAGCAAACATCACAGATGTCCTCTGTGAGAAGGAAGCCTTGTGACCCACAGCACTGAGCATTGCCCTGGTGTGTGGCTGAGGACCTGGCAGGTCATAGAAACATGGAATATCAGGGGTTGGAAGGGACCTCGTGGGAACTCCAAACCCCCTACCACAGCAGGATCACACAGGAACACATCCAGAGGGCTTTGGAAACCACAGCCTCTCTGGGCAGCCTGGGCCAGTGTCCTTGTTGGGCAGGGAGCTGCTGGGCAGATGCTCTGCACAGGCTGGAAAGCTGCCCCAGCACTGCCTCCTGTGCAGAAGTGGCAATGTCCCATGAGCCTGGTGTAGCCCAAGGGACTGACTTGACTGGAAAGGCACTAATTCCCTGGTCAGAACCAAGATGCTCCAAACTGACCTTGCTGCTCCCTGGCAGTCATGGGGTAGTGCCCTGCCACAAGCATAAGGATATTTCATTTAAACATGAAGTATATCCTAATTCCAATTAAAGCACACTGTCCTAAAGGGTACAGAGAACTTGTGTGTGTGCTCACTGCCATTGTAGGTAGGGATGGAGCAGCTATGTGGAGGGAATCACTGGTGTGTGTGGTGTGAGGAACTAAAAACACTCTGGCAGCTTCAGGAAACAAGTGTATAGCTCATATCTTCACAGAATCTCAGAACTGTCATGGCTGGAAAAGACCTCTAGGATCAACGTGTAACTGTCAACCATCCCCCCAGTTAAAAAAAGAAATTATCTATGTACCACCATGCCCATTAGAGCATGTCCTGGAGTGCCTCATCTACATAGTTTCTAAACACTTCCAGGGACAGGGGTTCCACCACCTCCCTGGGCAGCTCACTCCAGTGTTCTGTTTAAAAGTAATTTCTTCATTAGGATTGAGACCAAATTGCTTACAAACTGTGCAACATGTTGGCTTGAGTGCTGAGAGGAAAAATGGCCTCAGCTCAAACTGAGCATTCCTAAAGGTGGCCTGGTGTGTTGTCATGTGCAGGAGCTCAAGGCCATGCCATTAATTCTTCTGTTAAGTGGTGGTTATCTGGTGGGAGCTTGTTCTGTGATGGTGTGGGGTGATGGCTCTGGTGGGTGCTCACCATGGAGCATAGGTGTCACAGCTTTGCTCCAAGTGACTGTGCCAACCACTGCTGAGGGGTGCCTGAGCTCAGCCCTTGGTGGGCAGCCTTCTTTTCTGTGGATCTGCCCTGGCTCAGACCATCCTCCCTCTGCCCCATGTTGTCTCATGGCAGGGATTGGTGTGGGAGCTCTGCCTTGCTCAGAGACTGCAGCTCCCCAGCAGCTCTGCTCTGCTCTGAGGGATGTTCCTGTCTGACAGCTTTCTGATGTAATGTGAAAATATTTATTTCCAGGGAGAGGCTTCTTAGGGGAAACTCTGTGTTCTCTTTGAGATGAGCTGAGTTTCTGGTATCAAGAGATGGAGGAAGGGCAGTGCTCTGGACATTTGCAGGACATGGGGTGGGGTAGCGAGTGGTGGAGGGGGGCAAATGGCTCCTGCTCTGGTTTTGCTCCTGTCCTGCAGAGACCTAGTGGGTCTTAATGAGGGAAAAACAGTGTTTATGTTTTCCTTTCTGAAACAGTGTGAGTAATTGGAAGTTTTTGCTCCAGAGAGTGAAACTGTGGTTGGTGACCCAATCGGTTTGTTTATTGGCAAACCCAAGCCAGAATTTGTTCATGGTGTGACAAGCTCCCTTCAGCATCCAGCTCTGACTCCCTGGTTGGTTTGCAGGCTCCAGACCCCAGCCTGTCACTGAGTCACTGTCTGCTGTGAGTCTGGGGCTGTCTCCTGGTGGCTGTGGTGAAGGGGTGCTGGGTGCCAGAGCTCCAGCAGGGCAGAGGAGGAGGAGGGAGTGTGGGCTGCCCCAGCAGTGCTGTGCCTGCTGGAGCTCATGGAAATGTCTCTGCTGGTCCAGGGCTCTTTAGTCAGTGTACTGCACGTCCCTCCTGTTAATTTGCTTGCTGCTGTTAATCAGATAGCCTCGTGTCAGTGGCCTGAGATGACTCAAGATAGCAGTGAGTAATTTAGATGGTTTAGAAGTGGTAATCTGCTTGGTTATCTTCCCTGCAGCAAATCAGCAATGCTCCTGGCCTGGGGTGGCATGTCACCTCCTGCTGCACAGGGCCTGACCCCCAGGCTCAGCTCCCCTGGCAGCAGTGCCAGAGCAGGGTGGGCTTCAGGTGAGGGCTTTGCCAGGGTATCTGCTTCTGGCAAACTGCATCTCCCTGTTTTGCTGAGCTGAGTTTGTACCTCCCTCTCCGGTTGCTCTAAGTTGGCTTTTCCTCCATAAATTGTCTTGGAGTTCCCTGTGCAGATGCTTACCAAAGCTCCCCTAATCAAAATATGTTCTTCTCACAGAAGGATGGAGATATCATTTTTCAGGTAGGATGTTGCATACTCAAACTGCACTGGGTAGAACAAAAGTTGGGGCTTTTTTTTTCCCTCTCCCTGCAGCTGCTTTAGCAATGTCACGAGGCAGATACAAAGTGCTGCCAAAGCAGTAGCTGTCTCTCCAGCCTCCCTGTGCCTTGAGTTGCTCATGGACTGGACAGTGAGGTGTTGGCCACTGGAGCATGCCGTGGGTCAGGAGCCTGTGGTGGGAAGGACAGAGCTTCAAGATGGGGCTGTACAAACCTGCTGCTGTTGGTACGGTGAACCCACCATCCTGTTTAAGCAACAAGAAGGTGCCAGGGAGGGGCTGGAACACATGGAGAGGCACATGAGTTGGGCATTGTGCAACCACAGTGAGGGGTGTCTGGGTCCTTCCTCCCACCAGCAGTTTATGCTGGATGCTGGGGAGCTGAAATCATGGATTTATAAGCCACAGTTCAGGATGGCAACACGAGGCCATGGTTTCCCTCTTAGAAGGGTGAAGACTTGTCTTCAAGTCTTGTTTTTCAAGAGGTGCATTTTTTACATTTGACAGGGCTGCCCACCCTTACTGCTCCAGTCTTTCTCTTACATGGGACTGCTGACAGCTCCAAGCTCTCCAGGTCCACTTGTCTGAAGTTTCTTGCAGTTTTAATTGAAATACTAAGTGCCAGCTGCAGTATTTTCTGTTCCTCTTTTCCTTTCCCTTTCAGTATCAGGTGGTCACTGTGATTTCAGAAGACCTTTCAAATCCTGTGAATGACTGTATCCTTCTCTGAGCATGCAAATCACATGATTTGACTTGGAAATGAAATCATTCATCTTTGCAAGATGAACTCCATCAGACTGATGAACCACACTTGGGGCTGCAGGCAGACCATGTGAACCAGCCTCCCTGTGTCACACTGTGGTTCCACAACCAGCTAGTGAGACATGGTTTGATGGGGTCTTGCTTAAGTGTGAGAGAGGGAAGGAGATACCCTCTACCCTTGCAAAAGTCACTGTCCTCATGGCTCTAACCCAGCTTGCTATCTACCAAGACCTCCAGGGCCTTTTCTGCTCAACTACTTATTCCATGGCCTGTGTCATTGCCAAGGCTGCTGCTTTCCCACACATTGGACTTTAATTTGTCCTTTTTCAGCTTCATGGGGGCCCTGCTGCCCTGTTCCTCCAGCTTGTCCTGGTCCCTCTGGGTGGCAGCCCTGCCCTTGCAGATATTGACCATTCCCCCAGTTTGGTGTTAACTGCAAAGTGCCCTCTGGGATGCTCCCCCTGTCACTGCCATCCCATTAAGAACTGCTCCCCGGGCTGAGCCACCCAGCCACACTGTCCTGTCCAGCTGCCCACCTGTCCATGCTGTCAGGTCCTGATTTCTTGCAGATAAAGATGAGACATGGAAGGCTCCATCACCTGGTTTCAGGTGTCCTCTGAGATAACTTCTGGTTTCCAACCTCTGTATCAAACAGGTTGGGCCATCTGTGCCACTCAGGTCCCTCAGCTGTCTGCCTGGTGGTGTGGGGCTGGAGATGTGCTGCCACACAGGAGCTCTGCTCTCTTCCACACAGAGATTTCCCTGCCAACAGCAGGAGGATCCCAAAAATAGTATACAAGTAGTTGCTGCTAGTTTCACTGAAACCTAACAGTCAGAGCTGCTGGCATTCCCCTGGCCTTTTCAGGGAAGCTGGTTGCTCTGTCCTGTCCTGCTTATGGCAGGACTCAGTGCTTCTCCCAGCCCAACTCCACCAGTCCCCACTGGTTGTTTTCTCCAGCCCAAGGAGGTCCCAATGAGGAGCAGCTCTGCCCTCCTGCCACCAGCTGCTCCCAGGGCTGGTGACATGGATCTCACTCCCACCCTCCTGCAGAACCCAAAAAAGGACCAGTCCCATCATCCACCCCTGAGGAATGTGCTCATAACCAGCCACCAGCTCATCACCACCCTTGGAGCCTGGTGGTCCAGCCAGCTTTGCCCCTACCTCATCATCCACCTGCCCAAACCATCCCTGTCCCATTTTGCAGTGTGGATGCTGCAGGAGACCACACTGAACACCTCCCAGGACCAGGATGGACAACCTGTGCTGTGCTGCCCTCCCTCAGAGCCAGCCACCCTGTTGGAGAAGGCAATAGAATCTAAGACTGAGAAGGAACCTGAGGTTGTTTTGGGGCTCTTCTGCCTCCCCCCAGTTCAGCTCTTATGTGATGTTTTCTGCCTGGTGTTCACTCACCTGCTTGATGGCTCCTCCTGAGCCTCCCCAGACTGTCTGCTCCTGCCCTTGCAGCTGAAGCATTTCATGGCATCTAACCTGAATCTTTCTTACTGAATTTTTACCCCATCCCTGTTCCATGTTATTGAGAACAGATGATTTTTGTCCTCTCCACAGCTGCCACCTTTCTGCTTTGACATCCAGATGCCCCCTTGCCCATCAGCTCTTCTGTCCTATGGGTTGAAAATCCCAGAGCACACAGCTTTTCCTGCTGAGACCTTGACAGCATCATCTGGTCATCTCTATTGATCTGCTCTGGATTCTCCCCATGTCTGTAATTTAACTCTGTCCCTAAAAGTAGCCTTCTCCAGCTGACTCCCAGCCTGCTCACATGGAGGGGTTCCATCACACGCCTCAGAGGTGAGGATGCTCACTGTGAATCCTGGGATGTTTTCCCTTTTCTGCCACAGCATGACTTTGTTGACTCATTTTCAGCTTGTGATCCTGCAGTCCTCAGATCTTCTCCAGCAGCCCTGCTCTCTCCTGTCTGCCTTTGGGCCTGGTATTGCAGAGTCCCTGAGCCACCAGGTCCAGGTAGACCCTGGGAGGTCTGCTTCTGGTGAGCCTGGCTGCTGACCCCTTGGCTCCTGAGGTGCTCCTGCCCTTTTCTGGGCAGGCTTGGAAAGCCCCCGAGCCTGCAGCACTCCCACCCTATGCTTTGTTCCCATACTCAGCTGTTCTGAGGAAGAGCCTTCTCATTGCATCCAAAGTTTCCCCCACTGCACCTCATGCCTGTTGACTCTTGCTCTTTGTACACCTGGGAGAAGAGTCTGGCTCCATCTCCTGTGATCCCTGTACATGAACTGTCATTACATTTGTCTCTGTTGACCAAACCTATTTTATTTCTCAGGTTTCCAACAATCATTTCAATTCTAATCCTCTAATGACTTTGCCTCTCCCTCCAGCTTGGTCTCATCTAGGAATTTAATAAGCATCTTCTGCACTCCATCATCCACGTTGCTAATGAAAAAATTGAATACTACTGAACCTGGGGTAGGGATGTGTGAAATCCATTTAGCACACATTCTTAGTCTGACAGTTAGTCATGAATTACTTTTCTGATCAGTTTTTCATCACTTGGCAGAAGCTTCAGCTGGATTTAATTTCTGTTGTTTCTGACAGCCATAAGGCTGTCAAAACCCTTGCAGCAGACAGCTGTATGATCTCTTCAGTCTCTTTGCAAAGCCTGGCCTTCTCCTAGAAACACACTGTGCCCCTTACATGTTCTTTTCACAAATTGCTGTTGTTGGGAACCTCTGTTTACAAACTGCTCTGCCCAGTGTTTTTCTGAACAGCAAAGTGAAGGCACCTGCTCTGAGACTGCTTGTAGTGCCCCTTCCTTTCCAGGCATCCAAGACCTGTCACCGATGGTCTGAGATGGCTCCCAGCAGGTTTTTGGCAGCATGACTCTGCCTGTGGCCCACAGATCTCTGGTGCTTTGTCACGAAGTAGAGGTGGTTCCTGAACTGATTGTGGAACCAGGCAGAAAGGCAGACAATGCCCTAAATACTGCATCTGGGTTTTAGGAGGCTCAGCTGATCTGCTCACTTGGTGATGTTTGCTGTGTGATCCCTGACAAGCCTGATGAGGAGCAGCTGAGGGCCCTGGGGGTGTTGATCCTGGAGCAGAGGAGGCTGAGGGGAGACCTTGTGGCTCTCTGCAACCCCCTGAGAGGAGGTTGGAGCCAGGGGGGGTCGGGCTCTGCTCCCAAGGAACAAGGGATGGGACAAGAGGAACTTTTGGCACAACTCAAGTGGTGCCAGGGGAGGTTTAGGCTGGAGATCAGAAGAAAATTCTTTGCTGATTAGGTAAATAAACAGTGAAACAGGCTGCCCAGGGAGGTGGCTGAATCCCCATCATTCCTGGGGGATTTCCAAGCTGTGGAGATGTGGTGCTGAGAAACATGGTTTAGCACTGGACTTAGTGGAGGTGGGGTAATGGTTGGTAGAATTGGGTTAATGGTTGGACTCAGTGATCTTAAAAGGTCTTTTCCAATCAGAATGGTTCTGTGGTTCTGTGTGGTGTTGGGGGTGCTGAGGCTCCCCTGCCCACTGCTGTGCTTGGCCAGCTCTCATTGGGACCACCATGTCCTGCTGGGCTGGGCATACCCTGCTCCTTTCATCAAGTCCAACCCTTGATCCACTCCTGCTGCAGTTCCCAGCCCATGGCACTCAGTGCCACATCCAGGCTCTTTGGAAAGATCTCCAGACACGGAGAATCCACTACTTCCCTGGGCATTCCAGTGTCTGATCACCCTCTCTGCAAAGAATCCTTTCCTAATATCCAACCTAAACCTCCCCTGGCAGAGCTTCAGCTCTGCCAGGGGAGGTTTAGGTTGGATATTAGGAAAACATTCTTTAGTCCGAGCCCTCTTATCCCACTGATACCTCCCCGACCCCCCCCCTGGCTCCAACCTCCTTTCAGGGAGTTGGAGAGAGTGATGAGGTCTCCCCTGAGCCTCCTCTTCTCCAGCCTCAACACCCCCAGCTCCCTCAGCCCTTCCTCACAGGAATTCTGCTGGATCCCTTCACAGCCTCCTTGCTCTTCTCTGGACCTGCTCCAGCACCTCAATCTCCTTCCTGAGCTGAGGGGCCCAGAACTGGACACAGGACTCGAGGTGTGGCCTCACCAGGGCTGAGCACAGGGGCATCTCTGGCACAGGTGCTTGGGCCTTAAAACACTTTGAATTGTTCTCCTTAAATCCCAAAAGATTCACACTTTGATGTTATCTTAACATACCATTTGTATCAGCTTTTTCATACAACACAAACAGGTTTTTAGATGTATTTTCTTCAAAGATTTGTATCATGTTGCTTTAAAATAGACATCATGGTCTGAACTCTGCAATTTGCAGTCGTGTTGCCCAGGCAACAGAATAATCTCAAATGGAGTGATTTTGTTAAAGAATGTCTACAGTTAACTGTGATTTTTTTTTTCATTTAAATTAGCTTCTAACTAGTGTTTGGATTTCTAAGTTACTAATGGCATTGCATCTTGTGATGCCATAGAAATTAATAAACTTAATTTTGCTTATGTAGATTATAGTTTTTCAGTGTGAGGAATACTGGGAAGGAGATGATGAAGCCAGACAATACTTCACATCTCAGCTGAGCTGCAAGTTCTTGCTGCCATTGTTCCTCAACACATGTGAAGTGCAGGAACAACATCTGCTGTTGGACTACTTTAAAGACTTAGTCCTAACCAGTGCCGAAAATTGTAGCTGATGTGAGGACATCTATAGAATTATTTGTATTAATAAGCTCCATATTTTTCTTGTCGTCACTACAACAGTCACCTTGTCCTCCTCCGTCTGTTCTCCCTTGTCAGACACTTGGGTTGGGAGGACTGGGGGGTTTTGTGTGTGCAGAGCCTACTGATTCTGGTTCCCAGCTCTGCTGCAGTAGAAATTAAAATAATTTATGGAGGTGTGGAGTTCCTGTTGGCACTTGGAGTGGTTATTCAACATACTATGTAGTGAAAATGCAGCACATCTTCCTCAAACTTACTGCATTTGCTATCTGAGTGGGAAGCCTTTTTTTTAGCATTTAAGGTATGTTTGGTAACTTTCAAGATTGTAACTGAGTGCAGTTTGGGACCTTTGACAAGTGTTTTATCTGCACTTAAGCTCCTTGTTGTCCTTAATGATCAGATAACACAGTAACCCCACTTCTTCCAACCCTCCTTGTACTTCAGATTAATTAAAAGCTTGCTTATAATCCAGATTTGAGAAGCATGGTTTGCAATGTAAATAAACTATTAGTGACTGCAAATCCTCTTTGCTCCTTTAGAGCCACAGCGTTATGCACAGGTGAGGTTGGCACCTCTGGGTTTGAGCTCAGACTGTCCCCACCACCTCACTCTACCTCCTGAAAAGGAAAATTCATTGACTCTCTGCAGACTGAACTTGGTCTTGGTTCTGGGCTGGAAATGCTCACCGGGTACATCACACCCGTCCACCAGGGTCAGAGGGCTGCTGGGTCTGTGCTCCTCACACATGCCTGGAGGGGTCTGTCACCTCTGAGCTGTTTAGTTACCCTCCTGCCCAGAGGTCATCTTCTAACTCAGTGTTGCTCTGCCTAATGAAATCTGGTTTTGTGTGGGCTGTGATTGGGAAGCAGTTGGCCTTCTTCCCCTATGTGCAGTGATCACCTCATCCCTGTTGAGTAAATACTAGTAGCAAATAGTTTGATCTCCATTAACTTTCATATTTTCCAGGCTTTTACAGCTATTGGATCACTTCTGTGTCCACCCTGGGACTCTCCCTCCATTCCTGCTCCTGCCTTGGCTCCAGGAGTGACCCGGTGCCTTCCCATGGGCTCTGCTCCTGCAGCACACAGAGCTCCTCACTGAAGTCACTCTTGGTTCTGACCAATACTCTGTTGGCCTTTATGGCTGCAGTTGTTATCCTGAAGGTTTATGCTGGAGTTTCTCTCTGTTTTCACCTCCCACATTGATGAGCTCTGGGCAGCAGGGACCTGGTCATCCCAGCAGAGTCCATCCCACCAGACCATGTGCATCTTCAGTTGTGCCTCCAGCATCAGGACCTTGGGCTAGGAGGTTGTTGCCATCACAGGGCAGGTTCAGACCAAGAACCTGAGCAATACCATTGGGTCGTGTCCTGCTGAATGGTAGCTTCATGTCAACAAATACACTTTGAGGAAGATAACTTGGATATAACAATTTATATACAAATACATATCCTGGACTCAATCTAGATATACTGTGATGGAAAAAGGTAACTATCTTGTATCATGCATTTCTGGGCACAGGTGTCTGGAGTGGAGATGAAAATCTCACTTTTCCCAGCCCTGGAAGTGCTTGTCAAATCTGCTGCAAAACTCTCAGCTAAGGAACCCCCACCTTCAGTCAAAGCAGGATTTCCTCAGTGCTCCTCTGTGCTGAGAAAATCAGAAATTTTTGTTTTAAGGTTTTAATATTTTTTCTTCCAAAGTAAGTGTATTTCTTTGTCCTTCTGACAGTGGACTGGTGGGATAATTGGTCACTAACCCTTTTGTAACACCCCCTGAGATGTCAGGTGAGCAAACCCACTTCTATCATTCTTTCCTCAGTGGCCAGGATTTCCAAGATTCTTTTCCAACTGACTGCTTTCAGTTTGTTCACCCTCTCCTCAAAGACCTCTTGTCCCCAAACTGGAAACATCAATCCAGATGGGTCATCACTCCCTTCCTAGAATGAAGTTTGCCTTTATGCAATGTCATCCTTTTCTTGACCTGTGTTTCAGGTAGGGGTTGCTGCTGTTGCCACACGTTGTTTTCTGCTTTATGCTGCCTGGCTGGTTATTCTCCACCTTCTGTTTATCCACTTGATTTCTCCATTCAAAGGCCAAGTTTGGACCAGACCTTTCTGGATTTCATCTTTCTGATTTCAGATGTCATTGCTTCTGTCAGCCAGACTCATAAACTTGTCAGTCAAACTCCCTGCATCATGCTTTTTTCTTCTTACAAGGTTTACTTTCCCCAAACTAGGGGAATTATCAGTAAAACAAGAATAAAATCTAATTGGAATTGATGCTGTCAAAAGTGGTGTTCAGATATGCAGGAGGAAATAATTCAGAAAAGCACTCTAAATGCTAAATACGTGTCAGTGTTCCTAATGGGCCCTACATGGCCTCTGTGAGGGTTTTACAAAATGAGCTCCTTGATGTGAGTACAGGTAATGCTGCTTATGCTGCATGGCTTGTGAAATAGTGTGATTCTTCTGAAAATGTTGCAGAAAGCAAGAAAGCTAATTGGAGGAGAAAAAAGGGCAGTAATGCATGTAAATAAAACAAAACAGGAATATAAACCCAGATATGGGCAAAAAAAGTAATTGTGAAGCAGAGAGAACAGGTGTGAACAGCCATAACTGAGAATACAAAAACAAGTTCTGCCTTCTTGGTAGAAGAAGAACTGGGAAGAAATTACAGGAAAACAGGAAAGGGAGGAAAAGGGGAGTTCCTTTTAAAAAGTTAAAATTACTTTTTTTTTTTTTCTTTAATTAAACGAGGGAAATGAGAGCACATTTTTTTTCCTAGCAGTGTTTCCACTCTAATCTACAATTTAGCTCTTTCTTGGATGGAATAAAACTTTATTTATAATCAATATATTAATACAGCTAGTTAATATGTTAATTTATTAATATATTTATCATTTTGGTGTGCTCAGGTGAAGCTGACACAGGCAGAGAAGTCCCTTCAGTGTCAGTGACCAGCACGAGGTGAACCTCTGTGCCAGAGGATCAGCCTGGGGAGGGTGACCCAGCTGCTGGTGACCAGGGCAGGTGCTGGTGCCACCAGCATCTGGAGGGGCTGCTGGTGGGAGAAACACTCGTGTCCCATGTCACAGGGCCATGGGATGGTTTGGGCTGGGAAGGATCTTAAAGCTCATCCAGTCACAACCCCTCTGGCATGGGCAGGGACACCTCCCACCAGCCCAGGCTGCTCCAAGGCCCATCCAGCCTGGCCTTGATGTCCCTGGGACTGGTACCAGGCAGTGCTTTTGATGAGTGTGTTTCAGTCCTTCTGTTCCCTGGAGTTTCTCTTCTTTTCCAATATCCAATATTTTAATGGGTATGGAAAATTCTTGTTTTTTCAAGGTTTTCTGTACCTTACCACGACTTGCCTATTGAATGTGTAAGTCTGGGAAATGCTGCCCACCAGCCTCTCCTTCCTGGGATGTTCCTGGGATGCTTTCCTGCCATCTGCCCTCTTGTCTTGTGTACAGCTGTATCATCTGCATCCGTGATGGACCAAGGACAGACCTGTGGCTTTTCTTCTGTGTGAGAGATGTAAAATGTTTTCAGCTGGCAGATTAATGCTTTATTTACTCTTTCTTATCAGTCACAATAGAACTGAACTCCGGGCTTCCCATTGCTGAAGTGTGGGATTGCAGACCATGAGATGGCTGTCTGGTCACGAATGATTTTCTGTCATCATGTAACAGGCTGGAAGTTCTTTTTTTCTGAGAGGCAGAGCATGGACAGGCTCACAGAGGCAGTGCCAGTGCTGGAGGATCCATGCTCCAGCCTCACTGCCCTGCTGGGGACACGTGTCCCCTCTTACACGTGCCACCTCTGTGGGTACCCAGAGCCCATGTGCTGCTCCAGGCATGGGCTGCTTTGCTCTCTGGGAGCAGTTTTCATTTGCCTGATGAACTTCAGGGGTTTCATTTACCTACTCTCCAAGGCTTTCTTCTTATCCTAATTTTATTTAATTTGTTTCCTCTGTCTTTTCATTTGAAGTTTGTGTTGTAAAAATTGATCAGGTTTCTGGCCTCCTGGCTGCCTCCCACTCCTCCTCCAGTCTTCAGTGTGAGCCTGATCTAATTCTGAGTCAGATGCCATCTCAGCTTTGAATATCCAGCTGGTGTTGCTGACTGGAAATCTTCCCTGCCCAGCAACAGACTCTGCCTTGCCCAGGAGGCCCCATGGCTCCTCATCCTTCAGGCTGAGCCTGTAGCTCTTGGAAGGTTTGTCCTTCCTGGGGACATTGTCTTTCTAGGGACCATCCTGGACGAAGCTCTACATGCTACCCAGTCCCTTCAGGAGACCATCCCTCAGTGCTGGCCAGACCAGTGACCAGACTGACCACCTCTTCTCCAGGAGGACCAGTGTGTCCTCTGTCCTGTTCTGTCTGCTCAGGATTGCACCATCCAGCATTTGTCCATCTGAACAATGGGGCCAAGTAACATCCTCACTGAAGTCTCCCCTCTCTCCTGTGTCTGAGATGCTCTTTTTCCCAGGTACTCACCACCCATGAGCCTTGCACTCAGCTCTCTGTCACAGGTAACCATGACTTGATCTCTTAAGGCAGCTTAGTGGTACTGGGAGGTTTCTCTTCAGGTGGCATCGTGGCTCTGGCCAAATCTGTCATTCTTCCCTTGCAGAATCTTTTTTCTGGACTTTCTGGAGATGTCACCAGCCCACCTTTCCTCTCTGCAGGAAGCTGAAGCTCATTCCCTGGGGCCTTTCTGCAGCAGAACAAATTCATGGAAATGGTAACCCCCAGGACGTTGCACTCTTTGGCCTGCAAGTGTCATGGCAAGGTGTAGGACAGATGGCACCCCACGCCAAGGCTGCTCTTGGTGTTTGTGCCAGTACTTGGATTAACACACCACTCTTCTCCTTATAGCCTGTGCTGATGGTTAGCAGCCCTGCTGACAACATTAGTCCTGATGAAGGTGAGATTCCCTCCTCAGCATCTGGAGGTCACCCTTCTCCTCCAGCTCAAAGGCTTCCTGAGTGTAATGGCTGCAGGGTGCCTCCTTAAGGTTTGTGCTTGCTTCCCAGAAACATTCAGAGTTCAGAAGACCCTGCTCCCCTTGATAGAGGAAATCATAGCATCATCCATCTCTCTTTGGATCGTTCTGTGCTGCAGCTCATCTGGAGAATCATTTTGTTTTCCCAGTAGCTCCATGTGCCTCATGAAAATCCTGAGAAAGTTCCATCTCTCTTAACCTAGAGCTGAATGGTTGCAGCTTTGGACACTTGTTGTTTCTCATGTATTATTTCCCTGTGCCTGTGGTCATTAGCAGATGCTCCCTCATGACTCTGCCAGAATTCTTGTCCAGCTGCCAGGCATCTTGTAAAGTGCCTCTTCACAGAATCACAGAGTTTTCAGGGACCTCTAGAGATCATCCAGTCCAACTCTCCCATGAAAGCAGGATCCCCCAGAGCAGATTACTCAGGACTGCATCCAGGTGGGTTTTTAATATCTCCAGGGAAGGGGACTCCACAACCTCCCTGGGCAGCCTGTGCCAGTGCCTTGGCACCCTCACAATAAAGAATTTTATTATGTTTAAATGGAACTTCCCATGTTTCAGCTTGTGCCTCGTGCCCCTCGTCCTGTCACTGGGAACTACTGAGAAGAGTCTGGCTCCATCTTCCTTGCACCCACCCTTTAGGTACTTGTAAACATGGATAAGATCTCTCCTCAGCTTTCTCTTCTCCAGGATAAAGAGTCCCAGCTCTCTCAGCCTTTTCTCACCAGAAAGATGCTCCAGTTCCCCAGTCATCTTTGTTGCTCTCCTCTGGACTCTTTCCAGCAGTTCCCTGTCTCTCTTGAGCTGGGGAGCCCAGCACTGGATGCAGTGTTCCACCTGTGGCCCCACCAGGGCAGAGTAGAGGGAGAGAATGACCTCTCTTGACCTGCTGGCCAGACTCCTCTTTATGCAATCCAGGCTTCTCTTGGCCTTCCTGGCCCATGGATATTTTCTTGTCTATCAGGACCCCCTTCTAAGCCAAGGGCTCAGTGTGTGGTGCATAGGAAGCATCAATCCTCGTTGGTGTATTGATGTCCATAGGCCATGGACTGGAGGTTGGTTGGGTGTCCCAGGAGGCACTGGGTCTGCAGGCACAGGGGGGTTGGAGCTGCCTGTGTCCCAGATCAGCACAGGAGGTCTGTCTGGTGCTTCCAGGAGGTGTTGGGTCTCAGGAGGTGTTGTCATGCCATGCCTGACCTGGGTGACACTCCCTGGAGGCATCAGACTGGCTGCATCTGTGCAGGGTAATGCAGCACGTGCTGCTGGGAACACACCCAGAGCTTCTGCTCCTGTGGCAGCCCAGATGGAGCTGCCATATGTGAGCGGTGGGACTGACCTAGTAGGACTGCCAGATTTCTGGAAGTCTTGAAAAAATACAGAACATGCTTGAAGTCTGCCTGGCCAAGTTGAAAGTAGACAACTTTGAAAAAAGTTCCGACACAGATCAGTGCTATCTGCTTGGATAAAGTGTGCTGAGTGAAGATGTTCCCTGCTGTCTGGGGTAGTGGAGAGGTGGAAGATCATCAGCTGTGGAAAGCCTCAATAATTGGAGGAGCCTTGGGTAAGGTGATACCAGAATAGTTGACAGCAGGCTGGCATGTTGATAGATGCTTCTCAGGGTCTGAGGAGAGCTGAGTAGTTTGGGTGTGTTATGACACTGACTTGGCTGCTTTCCCCTTGCACCATCAGCCCTTTTACATCCCTCCTCTACTCAAGGTCTGCTCCATCCTTGCCCAGCAGCACTGCTGATGTTCCCTTCCCTCTTGGCACATCATCTCCTAGAGCCACTGCCTCCCTCCTGGTTCTGCTCCTGGTTCTGCTCCTGGTGCCTTTTGCAGGTGCATGTTGGTGACAGTGACATTCTGGACTTCTCTAATGGCTGCAGTCTGCAACTTAGAGACACCCAGGAGAGCTTGATATGGAGCAAACAACATGATAGTTTGATTTGGGAAGAGTCCTTCATTTCTCAAGCTAGAGGTTCTGGTGGGTGTTGGTGTGACAATACCTGGGTGCAGCAGTGTTATTAGAGCCCCTTTGGCACCTACTCAACGTTCTTCTGTCCTTCACCCAGGTAACTCCCTTCTGAAGATACCAGAATGTGAACTCCCACCACTGAATTTGATCTCTTTGCCACCTTCTCTTCCTTTTTCTTCACGTTTTGTGAAGATCCTCATCACCTTTCATGTCAAGGGGATGCTTCACATACATGTGGCTGGGAGCCTGAGCTAGTTGATATGTTTTGCTACTCCTGTCTTCCAGTTTCCCCCTCTCTCCTTTGGGACCTTTACGAGGTGCTGTCCCCAGTGGTGGCAGCCTGTCTGTGAGCTTTGCATGCCACAGGACCCATCCCTTCCTCCTCATGCAGGAATGGTGCTTTACCATGGATATTTTTAAGAAATAAAGAGCAGATGTCCCAGCAGTGTCCATATTTGTGAGGACAAATTCAAGGTAATTGCATGCCCTGTCACTGCACCAGAAAATTGGCTCTATTTGTAGTTTTTCTTTTAATTTTCAGACTACCTTTCCATCATGTTTCCCAGGTTATACCATGCTGCAGGTTGGCCAGGGCTCTTATCCCTGGAAATGTTCCTATCTGAGCCCTTCATAGCACAGGGGTGCAGAGGGGCTTGGGCTACAGGGCTCCTTTCCTGTCTGCTGGGACAGGAGGTGCCACCTCTGTGCTCCAGCTCCCAGTGGAACAATTCTTCATGGAATGTGAGCTTGGTCTGGCACTTTGATCCTACCCCTTTGAGATTCCTTGTGGAGCTGAAAGATGTCTTCCCATAGCCTCATCCACCTGAGACCCACCTTTGCTCTCCATCATATGTCACAATTCAGTGCAGGGAACCCCAGAGAGTCACAGGATATTAGGAGCTGGAAGGCACTTCTGGAAGTCATCTAGTCCAACCCCCCCAAAATATCAGATCCTTTAAAACAAATACACAGGACAATGCAGAACAAGAAAAATGAAATATATGATAAGACCAAGCCTGGGATGGAAACCCAGGTAAGTGCCATGGTGTAAAGTTGTGTAACTGGTCTCTGTGTGTCTTTGATTTACTTTTGGTGGCAAACCAAGTGATTGCAAACCTCTGTGAGGAACCTGTGCTCTGGGGAGCAGGGGGGCAGCAGCCCCAGCCAGCTGTACCCATGGCCTTGGCAGCGTGGAGATAAGGTCCTTGGCTTCTCTTCTGTAAAGCTTGGACACCCTGAGTAGTTTGGAGGCTGGGGTGGGAGTAGCTGAGATGATCCCATGTCCTCTGGTGTGATGTGCAGCCCTTGCAGCATCTTGCCAATGGGTCCCTCGGTCTCCCTGGGCATGCTGGTGCTGCACTGGTGGTGAATCCTGGCAGTTTGTTGTCCAGGTCTGTGTCCCTGGAGGGGCTGGGGGATCTCCCCTGAGGTATCACACCATGCAGTGGGCTTTTAATTTTTTGTTACATGTATTTTTCTAGGACTTATCCAGGGACCCTGGGTCAGATCTTGGTGCTACAGCTCTTGCCAGGAATTTTAAATTATTTTTCTGCTGTTGACTTTTAAGCACACTGACATACCATGCCACCCAACCTGTTCCACGTCCTCCTTCTTTCTTTTGACATTTCTGACTTTGCATAAAAAGATAAAAATAGGCAAATTGCTGCTAGATTAAAAAGCATTGTTGTTTTGATATTGTGCTGTGGAGTGACTCAAGGTGCTGCAGCATTCCAGAAACTAACCCTGTGCTGTGGCCACCACGTGGCTGTACCTCTTGTGCCACCTGAATGTGGATTTTCACAGCTCTGTGGCGTGTGGAAGGACAGGATCTGCATCTGTGACACCAGGAGAAGACAGGATGAGAAGTGCCCTCCACACAGTGTCTGCTGGCTCTGTGATATCTCCAGGTTAAGTAGCGTGGTTGTGACCACAGAATGGCTGAGGTTGGAGGGGACCTCAGAGCTCATCCCCTCCAGGGATGCCCAGGGACACCTCTCACCCAGCCCAGGGTGCTCCAAGCCTCATCCAACCTGGCCTTGAACCCCTCCAGGGAGGGGGCAGCCACAGCTTCTCTGGGCAATCTGTTCCAGAGTCTCAGCACCCTCCTGCTGAAGAACTTCTTCCTCAGCTCCAGGCTGAACCTCTTCTGCTGCACTTTCAAACCATTTCCCCTTCTCCTATCCCTGGACACTCTTCTGAAAAGTCCCTCTGCAGCCTTCCTGTAGTCTCTTCAGGTACTGGAAAGCAGCATGAATGTCCCCTCAGAGCTTTCTCTTCTTCAGGCTGAACAATCCCAGGTCCCTCAGCCTCTCCTGGTAGCAGAGGTGCTTCAGAGGTGCTGGATCATCTTTATGTCCCTCTTCTGGACTTGTTCCAACAGATCCATGTTCTTCTGATGGGGTCTCTGGACACAGTACTCAAGGTGGGGTCCCACAAGAGCAGAGTAGAGGGGAAGAATCACCTCTCTTGACCTGCTGCCCATGCTCCTTTTTATGCATAATTGAGGTTAGGGTGGCATTTCTGTGTGGGACATCCGCCTTATTGCTTAAAATTAGATCATTTGTCTTCTCTGTGGAAGTCAGAATGTTTTTTCTGATAGTCACCAATTCTTCCCTCTTTGGGATGTAAGCATTAAAATTGCTAGCTGTGAATTTTTTTTTTAAAATAAATCTTGTCAGGAATTTCCATCCTCGAGACTTCCTTTCCTTGTTTACCTCCAAAGCTGTTGCTTTTAACTTAATCACTCCATGGCTGTGGTCTGTCATGCAGTCTCTCCAGCAGTCCCCTCTCTCAAGGTCCCTTCCATCCTCAAACATTCTGTGATTCTCTGATATCCAGCCAACAAGACTCCTGATTTGTGCTTCGAGTTTGGGGTTTTCCCAGAGACAGTGGATCATACCTTAGTTGTCTGAGGCACTTTGAAGTTCAAATGCTTTTTCTAAGCTCTCTCTTTCCAATCTCTTGTCAACTTGGTTACTTTTGCTTTCAGATCTCCCCAAACTCTGATCATTTGCCCTTCTGTACAAAAGCTTTCCTTGCCTGCTCCAAGACTGTGACTTTTGGGAGGACAGACCTTGGAAATGGGCATGTAAATGTAAGGAGAGACAGAGAAGAATCACAATTTGAAGCAGACTTGGGGGAAGACAGAAGTTTTACTTGATTTTCTCTGCTGCTGTGGCCTGATTTCCCAAATGCAGAAGGCAGGTTTCCTTCCTTCCAGCCATCACCCACTGCTCCAGCTGAGATTGAGCATGAATGCTGGGGGGAGTGGAGTCACAAACGTTGTTGAGCTGAGGATAGTAAGAGTATTTCTGCTGATAAAGGATCATAGAGAGGTTTGCATGCTCTACTGAGTCACCAAGTTAAATATATCCCTTCGTCACAAGTTAGTGGGAAAATATAAATGAGCCTCATTTCCAGAAGCTCTTCTGGTGGGAGGGCAGGGAAGCTGGAGCTGCCAGCAGTGTTCCCAACTTCCTTGGTATCTGGGAGGGTCTGGTTCCTGCTGCCTGGTCAGTTTGACTCTAATACCAACCTAAACTTAATAAGAAAAGAGGGTGTGGGGTGTGATGACCCCCGCACGGACAGGCAGAACCAGCTGCTGTGTCTCTGAGCAGCAGCACTTTGTTTTCCCACAGGAATCAACTTGCTCTGGCTGCTTCTTGTTCCCAAATCAGCTGTAGGTGCTGGTGGGTGAAGACACCATCCTGAGAGGAGTGGGAAGGGCAGAGGTGGCTGTGGAACTCCAGAGCAGCTTTTCCACTTTAATTTCCTAAGGACCAGTGATGGATTTCATGTGCTCCTACCCATCTCACTCTGGTTCTTCCACATCTTAAAAGAATACTCTTGGATCTTGTTCTGAAAATATGGGGTTCTTCTGCCTTACCAGCTGTGATGCAGTGCTGGTTTGGGGTTTTTTCCCCAGGTGTGTTAAAAATGGAAGGAGTTCCAGGGATGTCAGTAGTCTGTTGGCTCAGGAGCCTGGCATCAGTCTCTTTTCTCTTGGTGTGTGTGAACCTCCCTGTGTGCTGACCCCCAGCTGTTCTGCAGTTCTGTGGGACACCAGCACCTTCAGAAGCAGTTGCTGGAGTAAGGCAGGCTGGTGTTCCCCTGACATGTTGCTGGCAGACCCACTGTTTCCTTCTTCCTTTGAGTTTTTCAAGGAAGAGAGAGACTACAGGATAGGCTGTGGGCAAAGCAGTATTTAACGTTGCTCTAAGGTGCCATGAGTTTACCAGGACAAGGTGCTGAGTGCTGGGAGCAAGTGGTTCCTCAGCTGTGAGCTTGTCCCGTGGGATTGTGCAGGGAGCTTGGCTGCTGGTCTGTCACCTTTTGTCAGCTGCCACTCCCTGACAAGACTGGAGAGGAGAGCATCTTGTCAGCACCAGCAAGACCTGAGGTTAACTCCCAGCTGGTTTTTAGATCCCCACCAGGCTGGGGCCAGGGCAAAGCTGATCTCCCAGCCATTCCCCACCCTCCCGTGGCACAAGCCATGGACAGATGCTCTCCTGGCAGGGCTGGGAGTGTGCTCTCACCCTGGGTACTGGCTGGGGCAGCTGGGTCAGAACAATCCTTGTCTCCATGTCACCCCTGGACAGCAGCTGTTTGTCCATATGGTGTCACCCGTGCTGGCCAGCACAGGATCAGGGCCTCTGAGAGTGGCTCAATTCTCTCCCCTCCCTCTCTTTGCAGGTGGCCATCATTGCAGGAAATTTTGAGTTGGCTGAAATCATCAAAACCCACAAAGAGTCCGATGTTGGTGAGTCTCACCTTTCTTTTTTTCCCCCTTTTCCCCCTCTTTGATCTTGCTGTGGAGCCCAGGCCTGTGAGCCAGGGGTGTTCTGGTGCTGCCTGCAGTGCTCAGGGGGAGCTGCAGCTTCCACCTCCTTTTGGATTTTGGGAGGGGCAGGACCCATCCACTTCCCTCCTGGGACCACCAGTGTCCAGTTTGTGTCATCAGCCTGGCACTTGCTGAGACTGCCAAGCTAAAGAATCAGCCAAACCATTAGTCTAGAGCTGGAAAGCTCTTCTGTAAAATCCCTTTTTCTCTCTCTTTGTACCCTTGAGGCCATTTCATCCTAGAGATGCTCTCCAGCTAAGGCTACTGCCTGGGCTTGGAGCAAGGAGGGGACAACCTCTGCCCTAGCAGTGGTAGTGGTTGTGGAGCTGCTCCATCCTTAAGCTTCTCTACGTGAACGAATGATGCAGCATCAGTTCTGGTTGGACTTACTTCTTTATGGAGGATTAGTTTGGATTTTCTGGTCAGCCTTTTACTTTGTGGCATTTCTTCTGTCCTTCTGAGGTGCAGATATCATCATGCCATATATTATAAGCCATGCAATACTTAAGTTTAGGTCAGATATAACATCAAAACTGGTTGAGTTTTCTTCAGTTATTCTGAGGTGTGTGTTAGTCCAGAGCTCTCTAGAACAGCAGAGGAACCAGCATAAAGACTTAATTCTCAGCATGTGTGCCTGCACAGCCTGTACAAAGTCATCAGGTCAGCAGCTGAAAACAGACTTGTGGAGGCTGAAACACCCAGCAAGTATTGGGCTTGGTTCTTGGAAGTGGCTGTGACTTTAGAAACCAGGGCCCCAAGACATCCTTTATCACTTCTCAGCTGGTTGTCATTGATGAGACAGCTGCTGAGAATTTGTGGGAGGGTAGGAGTCAGAAAGAGCATGGGGAAAAGCCTGAAAATTCCTTGTATGAAGACATGGATCTCTAGAAGCAGGTCCAGACGAGGCCCTGGAGCTGCTGGGAGGGCTGGAGCAGCTCTGCTCTGGAGCCAGGCTGAGAGAGTTGGGGGTGTTGAGGCTGGAGAAGAGAAGGCTGCAATGGGGAGACCTCAGAGCACCTTCCAGTGCCTGAAGGGGCTCCAGGAAAGCTGGGGAGGGACTTGGGACAAGGGCCTGGAGGGATGGGACCCTGCGAGGGGGAAGGGTTTGCAGCTGGGAGAGGGGAGATGGAGAGGAGATCTTGGGCAGGCAGGGAGGGAGAAATTGTTTGGGGTGAGGGTGCTGAGCCCCTGGGTGCCCAGGTTGCCCCCAGAAGCTGTGGCTGCCCCATCCCTGGAGGTGTTGAAGGTTGGATGGGGCTTGGAGCCCCCTGGGCTGGGGGAGGGGAGAACTAGACTGGATGAGCTTTAAGGCCCTTTCCAACCCAAACAGTTCTGTGGTTGACTATGTCTGTAGTAAGCAGTGCTTAGTAGAAAGCCACACCAGGAACTGAAGAGGAAAGTGACTGTTTCTGCTGTGAAAGGGATTTTGGAGTAAATGACCTCCAAAGGTCCCTTCCAGCCTAAATTCTTCCATGATTGAATCTGAATCTGTGATTGACTGGCTCAATTATTTTTGTTGAAAAGGAATAAGGAAAAAGGACATGAAAATGTGTCAGGTAGGATGAATTGTTCGTGTTTTGGTTGTGGCTGTTTGTATAAAATAGGTCAGGTAACAGTTGTGAAGTGGCTTGGCCAGCAGGTCCAGATGGTGTCCACCTGGGGTCAAGGCAACTGGCAGGTGAACTTCCCCAGCAAGGAGAAATTGTTGTGTGAAGTTCATTAAGGACTGGGACGTGTGAGTGTTGGACTGGAGGAGAGCAGACTGTGGCCTTACACAGGTGGATGAGTAGGGGCAGGGCAGGGTCTGGATCATTCTTTGGTTGTAGAATGACTCCAAGAATCTGGCAGGAAAGGACAGCCCAGGGCAGCACTGTAAGTGGTGGTTCTTGGAGAAATCTCCTCGAGTTCCCAGCGTTAGGCTGCACTTGGCTGGCTGTGAGATGAGAATTGGTGGCCCCAGCATCAGGAATGGTTGAAGGGGCTGTGCTGGGTGAAGCTGTGGGAGGAAGGATGGTGAGCAGCAGCTTTCCCTTTGTTTTGCAGGACAGCCCTTACCTGCCAGGCTCCTGAGCACTCACCAGTGTGTGTGGAGCCAGAGCACTCCTCCATGGTGGAGCTGGCTGTCCCCACTTGCTCTGCTTTGTCTTACAAACCTAGAGCAAGCCCAAAGGCTGTGAACTAAATTTCTTTGGGTGAAAATAACCCAGAAACTGTGTTCCAGAAAGACACCTGATTGCTCCATCTGAGGACATGCATTCAGCCCATCATTGGTCTAGGCAGGGACAGCACCATTTGAAGGAAGATGCCCAGTGTGGACACAGGGTGGTCAGTGGCAGCTGCAGCACTTCTCGTGCAGGCTTTGCTCTTGTTCCCCTGTGCACAGGTCCCTTCTCTGTGCCCTCCATCCCTTCACAGAGACCCAGAGCTCCTGCTTTCCTCACAGCCATCAGCACTGGGGTCAAGGAAGGTCAGAGGGAAGGCTGCAGATTTGGGGGGGGCTCCTACAAGCATAGCAGAGCCTGGTCTCCAAGCTTTCCAGGAGGATTTGGAGATGCTCACAGGCAATGCCCTGGGGAGATGCCTGGGCCACCTACTCTGCCAGCCTGGAGTTGGTTTGCAGGGACTGTGGAGGGAGAGCTCACTCCAGGGTGGTCCTGAGCTGGAGATGGCAGTGGGGAACAGGGTCTGTGGTGAGCAGGGGGACCAGGGGCTGGGCAGTGGCAAACAGGATGGACCTTGGGGCCTCTCAGCCACTTCCAACATCCTGGCATTGCCATTTGCTTGTCCCATTGGTGTCCAGGTCTTAAATCCATACCAAGATTTACCAGCCAGATGTGTAATTCCACTCAACAAAACCAGGTGGGCACCACGTTCCCCCTGTTTCATTAAAACATTTGCAGTGATGTTAATTGCATGTTGGTTTTTTGTCAGTTGGACCCCATGCCAGCTGCTCAGTAATTTTCATGATCCTTCTTTTTGGCAAGTTTTCTTAGTCTACAAGTTTTAAAGTATTTTTTTCAGCTAATTAGTAGCTGTCTGTGCTTTGTCATTGTGATGACACAAATGCTTCTTCCTGCTTCTTCTAGAGCACAATTCTGCATCTATAAAACAACCCAAAAGCTTGGGGGTTTTTTTGTTGGGTTTTTTTTGTTTGTTTTTTGTTTGTTTGATTGTTGTTTGTTTAGTTTTCTGCATAATACAAACCACCTTTTTTTCTTTATTGTTTTTAGCTCCCCTTATCAGTTTTGAGTGTATGGAAACTTCATATTAACCTCAGTTATTTTCCATAGTGACAGAATAAATATGTTCTGCAGTTCCAGTGGATGTCTTCATTTTGCCACTCTTGTCCAAACAGGCATTTAACCCTCATTTCTTTATTTCATAATTGTGGTTTTATAACTTTGGTTTGCTAATTTTTAAAAACTCCTGATTTTAATTCATGTCTTCTCTCCATACATGGAAGTGGATGTGGAGGAACAGTAGAATGGTAGAGCATGAATGCAATACTGAGAAATCAGCCTGAAGCTTCACATGTCTGTAGGGCTGGTTGGGGCTTTCTTCCTTTTCCATACATAGAGTATAACCAGGTCATGATTCCTGGTCACTAAGCAACAACCAACCCCAAAGCAAAGGAATTAATTCATTATCAGGCATCTTGAGGCTCAAACCAGTTACTCCATGTTATAGGGAAGACACTTTTGGTGGAGAAGGGACCACCTGCAGCTCTGAGATCCCCAGCCTTTGTTGGCCAAACTGAAGTGCACCACAACATTTTTTCCCTTACCTGTCCAGGTGAGGTGGGAACTGACTCAGAGGTCTCTGCCTCTGGGAGGTGGTAGTGTCTTGGCCCATGTCTGCTCGAGACCCTACAGCTCTGGCACACCCTCAGCTTTATGGGCAGCATTGCTGGCAGAACCCTTCTCTCCCCTGCTATTTTGGGGTGGAATTTTTCAAGGTCTTCAGGCATGTGAAGTCATGGATTGGAAATAGCAAATGTCAGAAAACAACTTGGTTCCTGAGCTTCTCATTAGTGTCTGTCCCAGGTGGGAAGATAAGCAGTGCATATCACAGAATGGTTTGGGTTGGAAGGGTCCTTACAGTTCCCCCCCCAGGTGCCCCCCCTGCCATGGGCAGGGACCCCTCCCCCAGCCCAGGGGGCTCCAAGCCCCATCCAACCTTCAACACCTCCAGGGATGGGGCAGCCACAGCTTCTGGGGGCAACCTGGGGCTCAGCACCTTCATTTTAAAAGTTCCTTACTTAGGTGCAGTCTAAATGTGCCCTCTCACCAATGACATTTGGCCAAGGGCATTGCACCAGTCTTTGTCACCTGTATTTTTATTGCCAACAATCTGTATTTTTTTCAAACTCATTGATAAAGACAAAACTATAAGTACTGCTGTACCAGGAGCTGACTGACTGGGTAATATTAGAAGCGTTCCCAACCATTGTTCTCCACTACCAGTACCTTATTCTGTCAGGTACAATGATAGCTTGTCCACTCAGCATGGAGCCAGAGTATCAGAGAGGCAACAGCTTCACCCAAGCTTATGATGTCAGCAGTTATTTTTGTCAATGAGTTCTGAGCTCTTGAAGCCCTTTTGTTAATTGATAAGTCTCGTGTTTCAGCTTCTCCAGGCTTTCCTAAAAATTAAGTGAAGCCAAGCTCCATCCTGTTATCAGAATCATCACACTGAGCCTTCCAGAGTTGCTCTCCACCTCTGGAGCTTTTGAAGGAGTGTTATAAATACGAGCCAGCGACTCAGGGAGCTGGACTGCAGAGTCTTTTGAACTTTGCTGCTGAAGCTTTTGACCTGCTAATTTGAATGTTCATAACTGAGCAAGTGCCAGTGACTGCTATTCCTGGAACTCTGGGGGAAATTTTAAATGCTCCGGTTTGGTCTTGGGTGCATTTTTGTTGCCAGTGTGGAGGTATGCATAAGAATTATTTTCAAAGAAAGATAAGAAATGCATATTAGATTTTTTCTGATTTTCTGTTCCCACAATTTTCCATTCCATTTTTTCTGCCTGTAACAGACACGAGCAGTTGTTGGGGTTTCCTTTGGGGCAGGGGGGTTTAGCAGTGGCCTGATCATCCAAGCAAGACCCTCGGGGTGCTGAATGTAACAAGGTGAAAAAGAGTAATGAAAAATTCACCAGTCTCTTGCAAAGAAATATTTCCAGTGTTGAGATGCATCAGGCTGATAGATTTTATCTGAAGAGAAAGGCTGAAAATCTCATATCAGAAGAGCACTCACAGGTGAATTGCCAGCATGGCTGAGAATCACTCATAGGGGAAAACAAGCAGGTTTAATTAACATGTATTTTTAGCAATTTCAATTTAAGTTTTAGAAATGCAGAGTAAAACCTGTGTGCAGCTGTGCAGGGCTGGTGATGAGCAGGATGAGGTGGGAGCCACGTTCAGGAGGGGCAGGGGAGGGGAAGGGGTGACTCTGAGGGACCATGACATAGTTGGAGAAATGGTTGAAGGACAATTTTTTTTCTAATTTAAAAAAAAAAAAAAAAAGAAAGAAAGAAAAAAAAGAGAAAAAGAAAAAGAGATTGTAATTCCTTTTGGTGGACTGCTGCTCAGTACTGGGGTGAATTACCAGCTCCCTCTGTGGAGCTGAGAGGTTCTGGTATGCTACATCATCTCATCCTTTTCCTTTAGTTTTTATTCCTAGATAAAAAACCAAGCCTGGAAGGTCTCTTGGGGTGGCCTCTGCCCTGGGCACCCACTGCCACATGAGAGGCTGTGTGCCTTCTCCAGTTTGCTTTGTAATTTTCCACTATTAAAATGTAAATGTGGCCTCCTGGCTCCTCTGTGGAGGCATTTGCACTCCGTGGGCTTTTGCTCTTTTACATGAATATTTAACATGGAGCCAGCCCATCTAAATAACCTCTGAGTGTTGATTACACGTTGGCTCATTACCCACAGCTTGAGGTTGTTGGGAGCGTGGTCCAGGTGCCAGCACAGCTTGGTGGGAGCTTCTGGGGAGCCCTGGCTGAGTCCTGCTCCCACCACCCCAGTCCTGTAGCCATTCTCCAACCCAGGGCTGTGCAATTCCCATCCTGGAGAGCAGAGAGGGGAAGCAGAAGCTTGGATGGACCGGGCTGGGGCACGCGTGTGTGGCTTCGAGCATCGCTGTCATGGCAACTGGAGTGATTCATTCTGCTGCCAGGAGCCCAGTAAACATACTTTGATTAAACTCTTGAGAAGGTATAGAAAAGAATCTTCAAAGCTGATTGTATGAACTGCACAAAGTTGTTTTTTTTCTTTATTGCTCTTACTTCCCTCCCTTCTCCACTGGGGACAGTGGGTTCTGGGGGATGGGGAGGGGAAACCTTCCTCAGATACTGGCTAGAAGGCAGCAGCCTAAAACTGTTCTATCTCTGGTACCTGGTGGCTGGAGCTCAGGCTCAGCACTTTGGTTTTTGTTGTTACCATCTTTGGGCAGGTTGAGGAGCAGGGAGTAGCTGTGGGTATGGCCCAAGCATGCCTCAGGCACCCTGGGACTCTGATGGTGTTCTGGGCATCATGGCACCAGAGCACCTGGGAGCCTCCTGGAGGGGATCTCACCTGCCAGACCAAGCTCATCAGCTCATCCTGTTATCAACTGCTGCCACAGTAAACTGCCTGGACAAAGCTTGAGTCTCCATGCTGAGGTTTGGCACATGAGGTCTTGCTGGGGAGCAGCTCCTCAGGCCTCATTTCTGGTCCATGGGTCTGTCCCTGCTCCCCTGTCCCTGCTCAGGATCTGTCCTGGCTGGATGCTCTGCTCCCCCAGCCTGCAGGGGATGGTGGCCTTGTCCCTCTGCTCATGCTGGGCTGGCTGCCCTGGCTTTGTCCAGGGACTCCTGTCCTGGGGGGCAACCCAAGGGTGTTGTCCACTGGTCCACCTTGTTCCTGCCTGTATTCCTGCCCCTTACTTTTGCACAGGTCTGGTTTTCACTGACCCGGGACAAAACCACTCTTGTGGGGTTATACATTGGTTTTCTTCTGTGTGTGCTTTCCAGGAGGTGTCTGGAGCTGCCCTGAGGGCTGGCACCAGCACAGTGGGAGCAGACAAGGGGACTGGAGAGGGACTTGGGACAAGGGCCTGGAGAGATGGGATGAGGGGGAAGGGTTTCCAGCTGTAGGAGAGGAGATCTTGGGGAGAAATTCTTTGGGGTGAGGGTGCTGAGCCTCTGTCCCAGGCTGCCCCAAGAAGCTGTGGCTGTTCCATCCCTGGAGGTGTTGAAGGGGGTGGATGGGGCTTGGAGCCCCCTGGGCTGGGGGAGGTGTTGGTAGCAGTGGGAGTCAGAACTAGGTGACCTTTAAGATCCCTTCCAACTCAAGCCATTCCATGATTCTGAGGGGATGGGGGGTGCCTCTGCCTTCTGCCATTGGGAAGCTGTTGGGTGAGACACAGCTCACGTCCTGCAGCAGATGCCCAGCCTGCTGTGAGCCCTCTCCACCCCTCCTTTTCAGCTGCCTCCTTCCTGGTGAGGAGCAGGATTGCAGTGCTTTGTGCTGCTGTGACAGTGGGGACACTGCAGGGGACACTGGGCAGGGTCCTGTGCCAGTGACAAGCTGGGGCTCACACAGAGGATGCAATGAGGAGAGCAGCATGAAGGAACCTTTGCTCAACATCTTTCTGAAGAGAAGAGGATGAAGCTCTCTATAAAGCTGAGGGTGGCCTAATTTTTGGTGGAATGAAGCTGCTCAGCTGTGCTGGAGGAGGTTGGTCCTGAGTGGAAAGTTGCCAGTGGAGCAGGGATGCAGCATCCTGGCCACCACAGGGCAGGAGCTGAATGCCCACCACCCTGCAGGACAGCTCATTTTGAAGGCCTTAACTGGCCCTGGGATTGTTGCTCATTCTGAAGACCTGGAGGTAGCCACACAAATGTAATTTGGCTGCCGTGAGCACATGGGCAGAAATAACCAGAGAACCTCAGGCACAGGCAGTTTGTCCATTGCTCACCTCTCCTGGGAAAGGTTGTTTCAAGAACATCAGTAAGAGGACACCTGGACAGCTGCAGCTCTGAGCCAGGCTCTGCTGTCACAGTGTAGGATGTGGTTGTCCTTTGCCCACATCCCTGGCTTGTGTATGTGGTGGCCTCAAGTTTCTGTCTGCTACAGCCCCTGGACATATTCCTGCTGCCTTGTGCCAAATGCTGATCTGCTGCTGGACATCTCATGCAAACAAGCTCACCTGTAGCACCCTTCAGCAGCAAAATGCCTCCACCTGGTTTCTCTTTTGCTTCAGGATCTGTTCCACTGGTTTGCTCCAGCCCACATCCCATGCAATGTGGGTATCTCTTGTCTCCTTTTTGCCATCTGCTCGTGGCACAGTCTTCTCTACCACATTTCTGCAATGTGCTACAGATTTTGTCTCCCTTGCTGTCTCCATCTTGTTGTGTATCAAAGCCAAGAACATGGTTGTATCTCTCCAAATATATTTATCATGAGAGCAGACCAAGGTTTGCACTGCAACTGCACAGTATGATTCCCAGGCTGTCTGGATGTATGTCTGTGCTTAGCTGAGGGCTCAGGAGAAGCTCTGGATTCTGGGGAGTGCAGTCTTGTGTTGCTCACATGAGTAGTAGCTGTATTCTTGGCTGCTGTGAAGCTGTGGGGATGTCTGCTCATCGGTGTGCACAGTGAAATCCAGGCTTTCCCAGACACGCCTTGTCATTTCTGGACCTCTAACCTCTGATTAGAGGTACCTGATCTTGGTCCAGTTGCCCTTCTGGCTGCAAAGTGGCCCTGAAATGGAACCAAAGGCAATCTAGGTGCCAGAAGCTGAGCTCTGAAGTCAGAGCAGGTGAGGTTTCTATCTCCTGTACCTCTGCTTTCAGGTTCCCCAGGGCTTTGCTGAGTCCCCCTGAGCACTCCCCTTGTGCCAGAATAGGATCCTCACAGACCTTGGCTGCAGCTGCTTGGGTCAGGAGCTGTTAGAGTGTGTTTAAACACTTGGGAGGCTCAGGAACTTTGCAATCTAAACTCAAATTAGCTGGAAGGCTGTGCTCCTGTGATGGTACTGGAAAGCAGACTTTGTCACTCTTTTTTGGACTCATGGGACTCCCTTGGTGGTAAATCCCGGTGTAGAAGTGAAGCAGTTGGTCTGAGTCCCATGCCACGTGTGGTTACTCTGTGCTGGGGGACAAATTAAAATTACACAGAGTGCAGGTATGTTCTCTTTCAAATGACTGCTTTTGTAGCTGTAATGCTGTCCTCTCAAATGCTTCTGGAATTAAATACCTGGGAAGCTTTAGCTTTACAACCTGTGATGTGACCTGGAAACCTTCTCGTTTACTCCTGTAAATGCTCTGTTAGGTTGTGCTTCAGGGACTCTTGTACCTGCTGTGATGATGAATGAGACAGTGTGCAGCTGAGCGGTCCCAGGCTGCTTTCTCCAGCCCCTCTGCTCTTCCTTCTGCTGTGGATCTGAGACAGAGGTTGTGTTTTTCTTTGGTTTTTAAGGTAGATGCTATAATTTTGGTGTTGGAGGGGGGAGTAGTTCAGATACATAAGGTCATGCCTGCTCTTGCATAGAGTGTGGAAATAGGTGAGCAGGTGATTTGTTTGACAGGCTGAACTAAAGCACTTGCCCTGACCTGTGTCAGGAATTATAAAGTGCCTTCCCTTTTACCAGGGAGTCCTTGAGCCCCTGTTTGTGTTTCATTGCCCAGTAATAGGTGCTTGCTGTGAATGTCTTGCCAAGAACCGTGCCCATCTTTCCCCTCCCAACCAGCCCCTGACCCATTTGACATCTCCCTGGTGGGAAGCCTGTGCTGGTCACAGGGGGGGTGGGGAGAGATTTATTGGTTTCAGTTAAGCCAAGACAACTAGGAGCAGAGGACATCTAGCACAGACCAAAAAGATCTCCTGCCTGGTGTGCTGCTTTCTTCCATTGTAAGATAAATCTCTGGGGCTTTTTTGTTTTCTCTTTCATTTTCCTTTTTTCCTTTTCTTTTGTCAGCTTGGTAAAAGCAGCTCACCTGTAGGAGCATTTTACAGAAACCTTCAATACGGACAGTTCCACATGCAGTTATGATTTTTTTTTCTAAGCAATTAATAGCAAGAAACTAATCATTAATTTATAAACACACTAAAGCTCATCTGAAGTTATCATCGTTGCACTCTTGCTTTTCTCTTTCTTCTTTTGGTGTCAAGACCTATGATACTGAGCCAAATCATGCAGCAATGAGTGATGAACCAGACCAGAACCTGGGCATGGGTCTGGCTGTGGTTCTGATGCTTTGAGAGGCCTTTTTTGCCTCCTTGCGAGTCATGGAAGTGCTGAGCAGGGAGTGTGGTGTGGTGTCTGTCTGAACATCGGGTGTAGAGCAGGGGTGGCACTGGTCACCTGCAAAGGGCTGACTGCTGCTGCTGGCTTCTCCCAGGACAAGGGGAAGAGTGGTCCAGGCAGATTTTTTGAGCTGTTGATTTTTTTTCTCAAATATTTCACGTTTACCAAAGTTGTCCTGTGGTATGGATCCAAACTTGGCCTTTCTCCAGCTGTGCCATTGCCTGCTGATGGAGCCCCACTGAGAGCCACCTCTCTGGGCCATTGCTGTTCCCCAGCCTAGGTGGAGCAGGCTCAGATGGATCCTGTTTGGTTGATGCTATGAGCTCACAGCCTTTCTGAGGTTACCATCCAATGATCATTTGGTTTCACCCACGGTGTTGGTCCTGGGAAGCAGATCATGGTTGTACTCACTTGTACAGTAATGACAAGTAAGTCCTTTGACCTTAGTTTGGAAAGGTGTGCAGGCATGGGCTGGTGTACTTCCATCCCTAGGGAGCATTCTGTATTTTCACTAACAGTAATTCTGTACATTTTTCAAGTTACTGGCTTGGTTTGAAAACAATTCTTTTTTGGCAAGAACCTTGTTTGTGTTTCAACTGACTTTTTATAATTTCTAACAGTTTTATCTCTGCCAGTTAGCATGAGGTGCATCCATTTAATATTTGCTCCTCTGATTTTTTTTAAAGTGGCTTTCTATGAGAAGTGAGGTGTAGTACAAAATAAAATCTCTTCTGGAGGTGTGTTGTGTGTCTGGATGACAGCAGTCCTGGTCAGCCAAACCTCTTCAGCATTGCCTGTGAAGTGGCTGAGTTAGCCCTGACTGTGGCTTCCCCTCCAGCACATTGTGTGGGTAGGACAGGCTGCACAGCACCATCCTGCAGTCCTACCAGCTCCAGATGTTGAACCCATGGCACATTTTACCCCAGGGAAGTAATGGCCCAGGCTCTGGTGCTTTCCATCAAAGATCCCTCCTTCCCTTAGCCCCTGGGTCAACATTTTTTTCCCCATCGGGGTGGCCTGGGCATGAGGCTGTGGACAGGAGGCTGGGGAGCTGTAACAAACTGCCACAGGGAGTGTGGACACTGCCAGCAGAAATTCCCCCACCATCTGGCAAAAACTCAACAGAGAACAAATGCATTGCGTTGCTATGGCAACGGGAATATTTACAGCAGCCTGAAATTTTTGTACTTCAAACCTAAAATATTCCAAGTGTAGCTGCACATCTGGGTGGTGCCTTCAAGGTGTTGGGTCAAGGATGACACAGGTCTAAAGCCTTACTCAGAACTGGGCAGCATCCTACCCAAATGTCTGGCTACTCCCATCCTCTGCAGCCCCATGGCCATCGGGGTGTGTTCAGGGATCATGCACCTTTCTGCTAGTTGCCATGGGAGGGGTGGCCTTGGAAGAGTGAAGGTTGTTTCCTTGTTAGCACACCACTTCTGAGCATGTCTTTGAGCAGGAGACCTCTGCTTGCTTTACCACTCCTTTGCTTTTGCCTCTGTTTGCACCAGGAACGGGCTGGATAGTCATAGAATCACAGGATGGGTTTGAGATGGAAGGGACCTTAAACCTCACCCAGTGCCACCCCTGCCACGGCCAGGGACACCTCCCACAGCCCAGGGTGCTCCAAGCCCCATCCAACCTGGCCTGAGATACCGACAGGGATGGGGAAGCCACAGCTTCTCCTATTGTCAACTCTGGGTTCCCCACTGGATTCTGCCACGTGTCAGACAAACTTTAAGCATCTTCAGCTTCAGGGTAGATTAATTTTAAAGAAAATTTAGGAAAATATGCCTTTCCTGACCTGAGATTTGTGGTGCTGAGACTGCACAGCAGAGCTCTCTTCCCCTGGGACCACATTGGGTTCCCTCTGTCCTCTCTTTCTCCCTCTGCAGAGCTGCAGGCAGAAGTGGGAGTCTGCATCTTCAGGTGGTTTCCTGAGCTCCATTACTTCTGCACACTTCAGGAGCTGGGTGGAGTGTCAGAGAGGGCAGAGAGTAGCTGGTATTTTGTTCTGTATGTTGGATTTTCTAGACTTGCGCTTGGCAGGTGCCTGAAGCTATGGATTCAGGCCTCTAAAACAGAAGAGTAAGTGGTGCTTGGGTTCCTGCTGCCATGGATGTCCTATGCATGTGTCACCAGGTCTGACCCAGGGTGGCAGATGGAGATGGGCTGGCAGGACTCCTGCTAGTGGCCTGGCCTGGATGCCCATTCAGCAGCTCTCCTCGATGCTTCCTGAGCTGCCTCCTCTGAATCCTCCTCAGGGTGGTGCACCCTGCTCAGGCTCACCTGTCCTGTGTGCTCCCGGGGTGTCGGGAGCATGCGGAGCTGTGTCCTCCTCTGCCTTGGCCATTCCTGCCCTCCCGACCCTGCTCCACGTGCTCTCCCTGCTCTGCCACCATCTTCCAGCGCAGCCATCCACACTCCCGGTGCTCACTGCCTGCTGTCCCGTTCTCTCTTGCAGTGCCTTTCCGAGAGACCCCCAGCTACACCAAGCGGAGACGGATCCTGGGCTCCGGCGGCCTCTCCTCCCCGCGCATGCTGCAGCGCTCGGCCAGCGACAACAACCTGAAGGCGGAGAGCCGGGCCTCCTACTCGCCGGTGCCCTCGCTGCGCAGTTTGCCCCCACAGCTGCTGGCACAGATGCAGGAGGCGGCGGCTGCGGTGGCGGGGGACGGCAGCCTGGCCAGCTCCGGCAGCGCCCGCAGTGCCCACAGCCGCTCCCCGTCCCTGCAGCGGGTGCAGGAGGAGAAGGAGGCTGAGCTGCCCACGCTGCGGAGGAGCAGCCGTGGCAAGGCCAGGTAAGGAGCTGTGGGGAGACAGAGCGTGGTTGGCCTTTGACATGGCCGGCGTGTGCCAAGGCACCACCGGAGCCCCCGTGAGACCGCGGGTGGGGAGTGGGGCTGATGGACCCAGCCCCGCGTCCCACTGGGAGTGAGGTGGCCGGGGCCCAGAGCAGGGTTTTTCCTTCCATCTTCTCCCCAACTCTTGGTCTAATCGTGCACCTCAGAAAAATGGTAAGCACATCAGTGCCACGTTGCGCGTGTCGTTGCTATGACAATGAATGCATCTTGAAAACGAACGCTTCGAGGTTGCACACTGCAGATGAGCCAACATCTAACGTGTCCAAACCAGTCTGCAGTGGTTGCGGTTACTGGCGTTCTGCCTACAGGCCTGGGTGGTGGCACTGATCTGCTGGACGCTCCAGGCCAGCAGCAGCTGATGGACACCCTCACCCAGCCCTCTGAGCAGGGTGGGGAAGCCTTCCTGGGGCTTTGGGTGGGCTCCACGGTCTGGGGCTGTGGGAGTGACGTGGACCCGTCATTCATAGCATCATGGAATGGTTTGGGTGTGAAGGGACCTTGAAGCCTCCAACTCCCTGCCACGGGAGGGACACCTCCCACTGCACGAGACTGCTCACAGCGTTGTGCTGCTTGTTCTCCCATTGATCCCCATCACTCTCTGACACAAGCAATGGGAACATTAGCTCCTGCACTGCTCTACCATGGCCATTGGTTGCCTTGGGCTGGAAGCCAGGCTTGGGTACCTGTTCTCCAGGGGGATGGCTGCTGCTCCCCTCAGGCAGCAGAGGTGCTGCTGCAGGGTCCTTTTGGACCCTGGGGTCAGGCTCTGCTCTCTGAAGCCCCTGTTAGTGGAGAGAAAAGACCCAGAGCAGCCACGGCTGCTGTAAAGCAGCAACTGCTGAGGGCTAATGGGTAACTGGAACTGTGAGGCCAGAGAAGGGGGTTGGAAGGGTGATTCCAGGTCTGGGTTAGAGCTGTGCCTACTAATGACCAAGAACTGGGTTTAAGTGTTGAAGAACCAGTCTGCAGATGGCAGCTATTTGGATGAACTCCATAGCAGAAACAGCTCTGAGGCCCGTGGAGCTGATCTGAAGAATTTTGGGAAAAAGAAATATGCCAGTGAACTAAAAATGAATGAAAATAAATGTAAAATATCTACTAGAGGGGAAAAAACTTAACCACTTGGGTACCTGCTAGGATGCTTAGTGAATAGTTCAACTGAGGAAGAGCTGCAGGATGTTTTCTAAACAGCTCCATGGAGGCCTCTGCTCAATGTGGAGCTTCAGAGCAAAACGCTGTGCTATGAGCTGACCTAACAGTGTGATGGAAACAGTCTGACCCTACAGTCATATGGAAAACAGTCCAATGCCTTGGTCAAAACCCAACAATGGCACCTGCAAGTGCATCGTGCCAGGCTGGGCAGTGCTGGTCAGCAGGAGCAGCGTGGGTGCAGGGGCTTGGGAGATGCAGTGGAAATGGTCAGGGATGAAGGAAAGAAAACAAAGTCTGCTTTGAAGAGAAATTGAGATGAGCGGGATTGTTACCTTAGAAACAAGATGAATAGGAGGAAATCGGTTAAAAATATTGAAAATAGGGAATGGTTTATCAGAGGCAAATAGGGAACCTCTGCCTGGTTTAAAGCTGCAGGAGGAAGGAGTGTGTGATGACACTGATGGCACACTCAAGGGCGAGACAGAGCAGGGTTTTTCTCCATCCTGAAGTTAGTTCAGGAGTTCACCACTTCAGGAACTTGCTGAAGCCAGGACCATGATGTGATTATGAAACCATCAGGAGATGGTGTGGGTAAAAAACCAAAATAAAACAACATACGGTGAGGTTTTTTTAAGTATTCTCAAATTTACCTGGTGTACCTGATGGCGAGGCAGGAGGAGAGTAGGGCAGGAAATCAAACCTTACCCAGCTGGGCAATTCCCAGTGAGGGGAGAGCAGGACCGGGCATGGAGGTGCCCAGATTTGGGGTCTGCTGTGGGCAGTGGTGTGAGGGGGGTTTGCAAAACCTGTTGTGCAGTGCTACTGGTGTGCTGTGCTGCCAGCTCTGCCCCACTGCTGCTGCCCCCACGCCTGCCCACTCACTCGCTGCCTCTAGGAGGGGTGGGTGCTGTGAAGGCAGTGGTATGATGCTTGCAGCCTGCATGGGCAGTGGGGGTGACATGCTGGTGAGTTCAGAGCTGTTAGGATTGTCCAGAGGTGGTCTTAGTGCCATGAGGAAAACAGAGGTGATACATGAGAGGAATGTAAGAGGGCCAAAAAGGCCACCAGCATCCTGGCTGGGACCAGCAGTGGGGTGGGCAGCAGGAGCAGGGCAGGGATCATCCCCTGTGCTGGGCACTGCTGAGGCTGCACCCCCAATCCTGGGGTCAGTTCTGGGCCCCTCAGGAGCAGAAGGAGATTGAGGGGCTGGAGAGTGTCCAGAGAAGGGAATGGAGCTGGGGAAGGGGCTGAAGAGCAAGGAGAAGGTCTGGAGAAGTTGTGAGGAGCAGCTGAGGGCCCTGGGGGTGTTGATCCTGGAGCAGAGGAGGCTGAGGGGAGACCTTGTGGCTCTCTGCAACCCCCTGAGAGGAGGTTGGAGCCAGGGGGGGTCGGGCTCTGCTCCCCAGGAACAAGGGATGGGACAAGAGGAACTTTGGGCACAACTCAAGTTGTGCCAGGGGAGGTTTAGGTTGGAGCTGGGGAAGAATTTCTGCCTGGAAAGGGTTGTCAGGGCCTGGCCCAGGCGGCCCAGGGCAGGGCTGGAGTCCCCATCATCCCTGGAGGGGTTTCAAAGCTGTGAAGATGCAGTGCTGAGGGACATGGGGTGGTGGTGGCCTTGGCAGTGCTGGGGGAATGGTTGGACCTGATGATCTTAGAGATCTTTTCCAACCAAAACGGTCCTGGCTGTCATCCCCTTCCCACACCATCCCATTTCACATCACTCTGCCATGGCTGGGGTGCTGGGCAGGAGCCACTCAGCAGGCTGCATTGGCCCGTGTTGTTTGGCATCAAACAGATGTGTGCAGGCAGTGTGGCTGTTCAGCAGGAAGCTGTGTGCTACCAAGTGCTTTAGCAGGTAATTAATGGTGATATTTTGTTTGACCTGGTATTTCTCTCACTTCTTGTTTGGCTTTGCTGTGCTCCTGGCTCGTTCCCGGGGTGTTTGTGTTGGTTTGACAGAGGTTTCATTTACTGTGGGGCTGGGGCAGAGCTGTGCAGTGATCCCAGTCTCATCTGAATACTCAGTTCCCAGGGATATTTTATTTTCAAACAAAAAAGCCTTTGCTTTGTGGTAAATGACAAGGCATCCATAAACACATTGAGTTCTCTCACATCTTCCTCAAAATGTCTTGCAGAAACACTGATTCTGGGTCAGATTTTTATTAGAATAAATATCAAGAAAATTTAACATTTGCAATGTTGCCCCAAAATTCTTTATTCTGAGGGCAAAAACTCTCAGTGAAGTCCTGATTGTTTTGCAAATGTATTCAGGATGGTAAAGAGAATTTAAATGAAAGCTAGTTTAGCATTAGCATTTCATTTTTTTTCACAGAAATGCTGCGTGGAAGTCCCTTGCATGCCCGTGGGCTGCTGGTGGTGGCAGTAGGAGCAGCTTCTGTCGGTGTTGCTCTCCTGACTTCAGCCACACCAGCAGTTCTGGTGGCCAAGTCCTCCTGCAGGCTCTGGCTCTCCAGCCTCTGCAGAGGTCCTGGGTGGACAGGGGAGGCTGAGCCTGGCAGCACAGGTCTGACCCTACAGGAGGACTGGTGGATGTCAGCCTGAGGAGCACCATCCCCACGGCCAGGGATGGACCATGGCCAACAGCCTGAAACAAAGGACCTGGGTGATGCTGGAGGTTAATCCACCCACCCCAGCAGGGCCTGCGTGAGCCTTCTGGTGGTTGAGTGCCTTTGTGCTAATAACCCAGCCATGGGGCAAGCTGGTACCAGTGCCCTTGGCTCTGAGCCCCCCACCTGTGGCTCATCAGGGGTCTGGGAAGGACCAGTGAGAAGGGTCCAACCCATAGGCTGTGCTCATCCTGCCTGTTTGGGGGAAACCCAGGACCAATGTACCCTGCCTGTTGTTTTCCTCACCCCTGCCTCTCTGTCCTTATTCCCAGGAAGTTCTCTAATGTCTGAGCTGAATACTTCTTTCTCTGGTTTGTTATGCCATGCTTATTCTGCCCAGGAACACTGAAGGGCTCACTCACTCCCCCCTTGCAGAGGGTCTCATGCACCCTGAGGACTGCTTGCTGTGTTCACCCCAGTGTTGTCTCCTCCATCTGCTCTTACCCCATGGCCTTGCCCTTCCCAAGGGCTGTTTTATCCCTGAGTTCCTGCCACAGCTCCTCCCCAGGGTCCCACCATCCCACTCCTCCCTGGCAGTGCGGTGCCCGGAGCAGGCAGAGGGCAGCAGAGCTGTGGTGCCAGGTTTCCAGGCTGTAGTTTGATGGTGCCAGGTTTTCAGGCTGTAGTTTGATGGTGCCAGGTTTCCAGGCTGTAGTTTGATAGTGCCAGGTTTTCAGGCTGTAGTTTGATGGTGCCAGGTTTTCAGGCTGTAGCTTGATAGTGCCAGGTTTTCAGGCTGTAGTTTGATGGTGCCAGGTTTCCAGGCTGTAGTTTGATGGTGCCAGGTTTCCAGGCTGTAGTTTGATGGTGCCAGGTTTTCAGGCTGTAGCTTGATAGTGCCAGGTTTTCAGGCTGTAGTTTGATGGTGCCAGGTTTTCAGGCTGTAGCTTGATAGTGCCAGGTTTCCAGGCTGTTGTTCGATCACTGCTCGTATTGCCTTGTGTGAAGTGGTGTGATGGGTGACTCACAATCCACGTGTGAGTCTTCACGTTTTTTTCCCCCTCAAAACCTACTACACAACTCATGTTTCCCTATCTGAATCCTTTGCAGCTGACAATTCCTGCACAGATTTAGTACCTTCAGTTTATCAAGATCCATTTACACCCTGATCCAGTTCTTTGCAGTGGCTTGCAGCCTGTGGACTTGGCAAGGATCTCTGCCAACCCATTGTACATTTTGCTAGAGGAGCTGCTGGCCCAGGTCAGCCCCTGGGTCCCTCTGATCAGTGATGGGAAGGGTCAGGGGCTGCTCTCCTGCCCTGCAGTTGATGATCTCAGGGCTGAGGGGTTGTGAGGAGTGTGGCTGCTGCATGGCAGCCATCTCCTCTCACTGTCTGTCCTTGGCAGTCCCACCTGACTGTTACTACATTACTTCTAGGCAAGTACAAACACTTGGGCTTGTTATTTGTTCCAATGTTTTTTTTCCCCAAAAAGTGATGATGCTTCTTTCCCTTTTCTCTTTTTCCCCCTTTTTGGCAATTTGCTGTTTTCCATGTCTCTTGGACATACTTTATATAACATGAGCCTTCACGGTGACCTTAGTGTTCTTAGATTGCTTCAATAAGTTCTTAAACTTCCTACCAGCTGTGTATTCAGGCACGTCCAAATAGTCTTAGTTAATTCCTGCTTCTGGTTTCCAGGTAGGATTTTAACTCTGAAATCTCTGTTGATCTCTGATTTAAAGACAAGAATTAAGCACATTGGTCTTTTCAGTTTCATCAATGGAAAGCTTTCCCTCTCTGTGGTTAGCCAAAAGAGCACCAACAATTCCCAGCAATTCCTAGGATCTTTTTCTCCCTCTCAGTGCATTTACAGAATGAATATCTTCATCCCTTTATGGTGGCATTTCCTCTTGTGTTTGTGCTGTGCAGATGTTTGGCTCTGCTGGCTTGTGCTTTTCTTTCACATCTGTCCAGGGCATCGCTCCTGTTTGCCAGTTCACATTCTATGTTTGAAGCCAATTATAGTCTTACAATTTGGTTGGTTTGTTACTTCACTGCTTAGGCATCCTCCATGTTGGGATAGCTCTGGTTTCCTTTACTTTCTCTGCAGTGGGATCATGTTGAAGGGACCTCAGGAGGCAATCTGCCCCACCCTGGGCTGGCCTTTCATCAGACCTTGCCTCCAGTATTGGAGGACACAGAGAGGTTGGGCTCAAGATGCATTGCTCATACTTCACTGGTCTTTCTCACTCTCTTCCTAAGCAGTGCTGAACAAATGATTTCATGACTGCCTGCCAGCGTTACCTCTGCCTTCACTTTCAGACACTTGCAATCATTGCCCTAAAAGAGCTTCAGTGGCTGTTTTCTGCACCTTCTTTATAAAAATGAATTGTCGTGAATATGGTCCAAGAGCTTGCTGGTCAGTCATTGTCCTGAACCTTTCCCAGGAGATTTCTAGATAAATGCAATCTCTTATTATCCCTCAGTCCCATCAGCTGGCATCAGAGGGGTGTAGCTTAAGGCACTGCACTGGATCAGGATGGGTACCTGCCAAGGCCACCTAAAGAGCAGGGATGATCCTCCCATTCCCTGAAATGCCTCCTCCTTAGGTCCTCTCCTTGAACATCTCTGCAAAAGGGAATCACAGAAGGGCTTGGGTGGGAAGGGAGCTCTAAGGGTGATTTGTGGCTGGCTGTGGAGTCCTGTGCAGGCAGACACTCTCTATAAAACCTGCACTGAGCAAACTGCTCTTCAGCAGCAGGTAAAACCAGAGAGCATCCGTTTCTAGCACCTCCTCTGAAGATTCTTGGCACTCAGCCACCTTGAACAAACATCCTTCTTCTGAAATTGTTAAAACTGCAGTTATTGCATCAACAGGAACCTGGGGGCTTTATTTCTAATATTCTTGACCTCTCCTTGGGGGGTTTAATAAAATAAATGCCTTGTCCCAATCTCTTTTTTTGGATTATTACTTTTAACACTCTGAACTTACTCACTATTCCTAAGCCTCTTTTTTTTTTTTACCACAGCAATGTGAGGATGAGATCTTTACACTAAGCACAAAGCCACTGGCTTACTTATTTATTTATTCATTAAAAGCCTCAGACAATTTGTTTTCCATTCCTGGCTTTTGAAAGGGTTAGATCCTTCTGATTTGTTCTACCTACATCAGGGATTTGAGAAGAAGATGCCACACTTTGTCTCATTCTCTGCCCTGTGCCTCACTTTTCAGCTTGGCACCAGCAGTTGCTGTGAGTCCTCTCTGTGTCTGGTCTGTAGCCTCGTGCCCCTACAGCTGCTTCTTGCCCTAGGGGTGCTGGTGATGGAACATGACATGGGTGGTGCAAGGGCCACCCACTTCTGGGGATGCTCCTGGTGTCACTTGGCTTCTTGTTGTCCTCTGCTGTTTGGGTGTGTCTGTGCCTGGAGCGTTGGATTTTGGTTTTAGGCTGGGATAGAGAAGACTGTAGGTCTCCTGCTCCTTGTGTGACTCCATAGTCCAAGATAACTTCACCAGGAAGCAATTAGAGGGAGAGTGCTTTGTGGAAAAAGATTCAATGAGGAGAAGTTGAGTCCCCAGCTGCCAGTCTGGAGATGCTGTGCAGGCAGCGTGGGGTGGTGACAAAGGGGTGACAGCCCTGTGGAGTGATTCACCTTGGAAGGGATGGCTGGAGGTCACCTGGTCCAGCCCTCCCATCTGAAACAGACAAGCAGGCTCCAAAACCTTGTTGATAAAGTAGCTGGAAGAGCCTTGTCTGTCCCCCCTGGGTGTGTTCCTGCCCCTTGCCCAGGGCTCTGGATGCTCCAGCCACAGCTGAGGTCATATGCTGGGATGGGGCTGAGTCTGGAGGGTGTGGGAAGCCTGGACAGAATCAAATCACAGAATGTCAGGTTGGAAGGGACCTCGAGGGTCACCTGGTCAAACACTTCTGGGTAACAGAATGGTTGGGGCTGCCCCTGTGGGGGAGCTGCCTCCCAGCTCAGGGTCTCACTGCTGGCCCCAGTTGTGCAGTGGGTGCTGGTGCCTGGCCAGCTCCAGGACCTGCCTTGTGCCTTGTCCTGGGGTCACTGTCTTGCCAGCCCCTCCTCCTGTCCCCTGGGGCTGCAGCCCTGTCCCTGGACTGGGTGCCCTGCTCTCACCCCGGGCTCCCAGCTCCATGGCCCTTGCAGGGTGGTGGCTCCAGCTGCTCCCACGGGACCTTGCAGCTGGTTCCCCTCCACCCTTCACCACAGTAACCACCAGAAAACATCTCTGAGAGGTGCTGCTCCCCTCCACACACGGCAAAATGCACCTGAAGTAACTGGGACAAATGCCTTTTAAGTTTTGATAAACCAAGAGGGAGTCTGAGCAATGTTGAAGTGAGATTACCTCCCTGCCAGGCATGTTTGTCTCCATAATAGGTTTTTCTGTTTGCCTCCAAGTTCCCATAAGAATACATGCTGTCAGGTTGGGATGCCAGCGCAGCTTCAGGAATATTTATTTTACTTGGGCAAAATTAAAGTGGAATGAGGTCAGAAGAGCTGAAATACCAACAAAGGGCTCACTGTCCTGGGTGCAGGTGCCTGCTCTGTCCCCAGGACCAAAGGGCCACCTGTGACCAAAGCCCAGCTTTTGCCCAGGACTTCCTTACCAAATACAAACAAAAATCTGCAGCAGTTTGAAGACAATGAGTGATGCATAATAAATAATAGTAAATTTTCAGCCTGGAGAAGAGAAGGCTGCAATGGGGAGACCTCAGGGCAGCTTCCAGGGCCTGAAGGGGCTCCAGGAAAGCTGGGGAGGGACTTGGGACAAGGGCCTGGAGGGATGGGACCCTCTGAGAGGGAAGGGTTTCCAGCTGGGAGAGGGGAGATGGAGAGGAGATCTTGGGGAGGCAGGCAGGGAGGGAGGGAGAAATTGTTTAGGGTGAGGGTGCTGAGCCCCTGGGTGCCCAGGTTGCCCCCAGAAGCTGTGGCTGCCCCATCCCTGGAGGGGTTGAAGGTTGGATGGGGCTTGGAGCCCCCTGGGCTGGGGGAGGGGTCCCTGACCATGGCAGGGGGGGCACTGGGTGGGATTTAAGGTCCCTTCACACCCAAACCATCCCAGGATTCTAAATACAGCCCACGACCTGACTGAACAGCAGAGTGTTTTGGAAAGCTTTCACATATTCTGTTGGTTAAAACCTTGTGTTTTGTTCCTGAGAATGATACTGCAGGATTTCTGAAGCACAACAGAGTTTGCAGGACACTCCTTGGGAGCTGTTTTGTTCTGGGTGAACTGGAGCACCTGGCAGTGGAGAAAAGTCTTTGTGTGATGGTTGAATCAAAGAGACAGGGGAGCATTACATCTGATCCAAACTGTGGAAGAGGAGATCAGGTCCAGGATGGTTGGAGCAGTATTTGCTCCAACTCCAAGGTTTGGAGGAGTCTCAGGAGCTGAAGTTCAAACATCTCGTGATTCTGAACTGCTGTGAAGGCAAACCCCAAAGCTTGGAGCTGTGGGAATGGGAGGCCTGTGAGACACTGGTGGTGGGATGGGTTGTTGTTGGGGAATGGTGGGAGCCCTGTGTTTGTGGGTCCCTGGCCCCAAGCTCTGGGTCTGGCTCATGTTCCACTGGCAATGCCCCTGGGGACTCCTGCCTCCAGAGCACATCAGAGGAGAAACAGCAACAGAAACAGCCACCCCCTGGGAAACATGAAATACTGGATGACAGCAGGCTTAAAGGGCTCAGCACCTGGGGGAAGGACAGACACCAGAAACACTTTCTTGATGGGCAGCTTCCCAAGAGAGTTTCAGAAAGATAAATCCATCAGAAAGGTCTGAAAAGTCAAAAGCAGTAACAACATCTGTGAGGGTGATATGGGAAGTGCTGGATGATCCGGGCAGGACCTTTGGAAGAGGCCATCATCAGTAAGGCAGCGAGCTGGTCTAGGAGAGCATCTGAGAGTGGGAATCCAGTTCTGGGGAAGACAGAATCAGCAGCCAAGGGCAAGGTGAAGCTTCCTTCCAAGGGAGGGATTTGTGTGGACACTGGTGGCACCTGATGTCTTTGGCTGAGGTGAGGTCCCAGTGCCAGAATCAGGGTTGGGTGTCCTGAAGGGCTCCTCTGCTCTTGAGCTGTTGGGCAAATTGTCCTCTGGAAAGAGAAGGTGAGTCACCTTGTGCAGAGCACTACAGTGGCATAGTGTCACCAGTAGTGTCACATAGGTCTCTGGCAGGTGATGGCTGCCTGAGGGCTTGAAGGACTTAAACTGCAACAGATTTTGTTAGCAGGGGGTTTCAGTTCCACCAGTCCAAACATTTCCATTATGAATGTTCCAAGATGTACAAACAACACGTTAGAGAATTTTCTCCCCTCAGTACAGCTTTTTGATCTTTTGATGGCACAGGGCTGGGAGGAGCAGGATCTAGGGATGAGGAGCAAAGGCTGGGGATGGGAGTGGGGAAACAGAGCAAAACCAGAAAGCATATAGTAAAAAAAAAAAAAAAAAAGCAAAACACTGAGCAGATCTAATGCTGAAGGATCTTGAAGCTTCCATGAGGTTTCCCCCTTGTGTGAGGTCAATGTGGAAAGTGGGCACTTTGGGGTATGATGCAGGGCAATGCCATATCTAAGAAAATGAATTACCCACATTAAAAATGACTGCTGTGATGACAGCAATTCAGCAAAGTCTGGTGCTCCTGTTGGGCTGGCAGCCTTTCAGAGCAGTGCTGCCAGTCCCTGCTGGAGGCAGAGGCTCCTCTTGGTGTTGAGTGACTCCTGCCACAGGGACTGAGGGGAGGCAGATCCACAGCCCCAGGGCTGGCCAGCTGCCTGCACCCAGGACCCAGAGTCCTAATTCAGGACATCCTGGAGCTGGGAGGCCCCCCCAAACCTTCCAGAGCTGTTCTTGGTGCCTCCCACACTCTGTCACCACATTGCTGGTCCCCAGCCTGGTGATTTTCTACTAGAGGAAACTGTGAACTTCAAAGGCTGGTGGAGTTTGCTGATGAACCCAGGCAGTGCCTACTTACTGCGAGGAAGAAACCCAGACAACTTCTGCATTTCACTGGATTTTAAATTAGCTGCAGTCCCACAGGTGCCATGTCAGCATCACCATGAAAAATCTCTGCTTCTGTAGGAACACTCACTCATCCAAATACAGAACAAAACAGCAGAACGGAGAAAATGAGATGGAAAATTATGTCAGTGAGATGACGATGCTGTTCTGTTACCCAGTGGGACACTGTCACCTGCCTGGAGGCCCTGGCTGGGCAGAGAACAGGAGCAGTGCTGGGGGTGGGCAGCAGCACTGCTGGAGAGGGGGAATCCAGTGGAGTGGCCACAGGCCAGGGGCTGCCTGGGGAGCTTGGGTTTGTCTGGAGAAGGGGATGCAATGTTAAAATTGGGAGGCAACAACTAAAGCTACTGGAAGGAAATGCAGAGCCCATGGCATCATCTCCCACCAGTTGTACTCCTTTGCTGTCTGTGCTGGTGCAGATTTACACCTGGCTCTTGAGCATTAGCTGCCTGGTGAGGAGGATGTTTGCTTGGCTCTGGGGTGTCAAAACCCCTCAGCAGCAGGGACCTGGTAGGATCTGGAGGAGGTGGCTGTGCATTGTCTGTGGATGACCTGGCTGTGCAGGAGGACAACCAGCATCACTCCTGGTGCACTGCTCCCAGCCCATCACTGCCATCCCCCTGTGCTGGGCACTGCTGAGGCTGCACCCCCAATCCTGGGGTCAGTTCTGGGCCCCTCAGGAGCAGAAGGAGATTGAGGGGCTGGAGAGTGTCCAGAGAAGGGAATGGAGCTGGGGAAGGGTCTGGAGAGCAAGGAGAAGGTCTGGAGAAGTTGTGAGGAGCAGCTGAGGGCCCTGGGGGTGTTGATCCTGGAGCAGAGGAGGCTGAGGGGAGACCTTGTGGCTCTCTGCAACCCCCTGAGAGGAGGTTGGAGCCAGGGGGGGTCGGGCTCTGCTCCCAAGGAACAAGGGATGGGACAAGAGGAACTTTGGGCACAACTCAAGTTGTGCCAGGGGAGGTTTAGGTTGGAGCTGGGGAAGAATTTCTGCCTGGAAAGGGTTGTCAGGGCCTGGCCCAGGCTGCCCAGGGCAGGGCTGGAGTCCCCATCATCCCTGGGGGGGTTTCAAAGCTGTGGAAATGCAGTGCTGAGGGAAATGGGGCGGTGGTGGCCTTGGCAGTGCTGGGGGAATGGTTGGATCTTAGAGATCTTTTCCAACCAAAACAATTCCATGATGTTATGCTCTCAGATTAACTTTTCAACCCATGGAATGCCTATGCTTATCTTGCTTTCCACTTTTAATTATTTAACCTTTTTTTAGAGGGTTGTCTGCCTGCAGGCACAGGGTCTCAGTGGGAGTTTCTCATCCCTTCACCTGCCATTTTGTGTCCTGTTGGCAGAGCAGCCCCTGATGCCATCCCTGGGCCCACAGTGCCCTCCTGAGTGTCCCCCTGCCCTACCTCAGGCTCAGGCAGGGGATGTCCTCAAATCCCCCAGCAGAGGTTTGCCATGGACCTGTGTTCCTGGCAGCTGTGTGGCTCAGGGTGAGGGCAGTGCCTGGTGGTTGGTGCCAGGCTCTGCAGGTGCCAGCAGCCCCCACACCTTTGCCAGGTCCTGGGCAGCAGACAGCAGTGCCAAGCTGTGGGCTGTGTTGTCCCCAGGGAGGGATTGCCAGGCAGGGAGCTGTGGTGCACAAGCAGGTAACGTGGTTGTCTTCTCTGCTGTGGTGCCCTGGTGTGTGCTGGGCTGGTCCCAGGGAGGTATTTTCTGGGCAGTCACGACTCTCAGCTTTGTGGCTGTCTATGTGTTCTCTGTACATTCAGCTGCTTTTCCAAAAATCTTAGTAAAACAAGTTTTTTCCTCCTATCCAGCATTGCCTAGCTGTGATCTCCAAGTGCTTCCCACTGGGGAGCAAGTTGATGCTCTTGACTGCAGTTCTTGAGTGAGCTGCAGGCACTGGTGGAACTGCTCTGCTCTGCTCCTGGCTCTGTGGAGTGCTCAGTGATGTCCCCAGGCCCTTCTGTGGCAGCTTCTCCCCTTCCATCTCCAACCTCCTGCTGCTCCCCATTTTTTTCTGGTGCTTTGCCTGCAGCCACTGCTGGACATGCTGGTGTGAGTGCTGGGCAGGAGCTGTCACCACAGCCACCTCAGGGAGGCTTTGCCCCTGCACAGGGTATGCTGGGGTCAAACCAGCAGTCTGGCAACACAAGCAGCAGGAGAGTGAAGGTCCCCAGGTGCCTTTGCATCCCTCCAGAGATCCCCAACCTGAGGATCATGAGCACTGCTGAGCAACCCCCGATAAGCAGAGCTGTGGGGAGGAGGCAGAGAGAAGCACTGTGAGTTGGTGGGGACCTGGAGATGATCTCCTGTGTGCAGAGATGTTGGGTATGCAGGGATGCTGGAAAGAATGGGGTTGGGCAAGGAGGTTGTGATTTTATGTAGCCACTTGTTTGGAGCAGCCATACAACTCATCATCTGCCTGGGAGTGCTGGTTGGTACCTCTCTGAACATGAGCCAATGTCTGCCCAGGTAGCCAAGAAGGCCACCAGCATCCTGGCTGGTGTCAGGAATGGTGTGGCCATCAGGAGAAGGGCAGTGATGGTGCCCCTGTGCTGGGCACTGGTGAGACCTCACTCACCTCGAGTGCTGGGGTCAGGTCTGGGCCCCTCACTGCAAGAAGACATTGAGGGGCTGGAGCCAGTTCAGAGAAGGGCAACCAAGCTGGGGAAGGGTCTGGAGAGGCTGAGGGAATTGGGAATGTTCAGTTTGGAGAAGAGGAGGCTGAGAGGAGACCTCACTGCTCTCTACAGCTCCGTGAAAGGAGGTTGTAGGGAGGTGGGTGCTCTGTTCTGAGTGGGGTGGAAGCACCCACTGTTACCCCTTGGTAATGGTGCCCTGCCCGAAGTGATCCACTGTTTTCTCACGTGGCTGATTCTTTAAGTGTGAGCAGCCCCACGTTTATCTGCTGGTGACAGATGAGTGGTCCTGACTGGGTTGGGCTCTGGAGGTGCCGCAGAGGCAGCTGCCCTGGCAAGGTAGGAGGATGCTGTAGTGTGGGGAATTGGTAATGATTTCAGTTCTGGCCATCCAGAATATTTAAAGCTGACATCGGCTGCAGGGCTGACTCAGACCAAAAAAAAAGAAGCAGGGGCTGAGCAACAAAACGAACTGTGAAGGAAGTCGTGACTGCCCATCAGGTGAGGAACCTGGGCTGCTCCCTGTGCAGAGCTGCAGAGGAGGGATGCTGCTGGCCAGGCATGGGGACTGAGGCTCTCAGGAGCTGTGGCAGGGGAATTGCAGCTCCTGGTAGCTGCTGTGGGGATTTCCAACTGGGGGGAGAAAACTGCCAGTGTCCGGGCAGGTTATTCCTGGGTTGCTAATAGGGGTTTTACACCTCCTACCTCCCACTGGTGACTGTGTAGGCTGGGCTTCAGTTCTGAACCCAAGTCACCATCTCTAGGCTTACACTGCCCTTTTGCCATAAACTCTCTCAGTGACATGGGCCAGGAGAGGAAGGAGCTGGCTCATGGCATTCTGCTCCATGGTGATTTTGGCTCCAGGAGAGCTTTAGATTTTATTTAAGGGTGGCCAACTTCAACATACACACTAAATCTGGAAGGCTGGTCCACAGGCCCAGTTTTTACCTGCTTCTCCCAAACAAATGCCCTAATGCAAGGCTAGAATGATTAAGCATCTCCTCCTTTGCAGGCTCATTTTGGCATCACGATTCTTGGGTGCCTGCCCTGAGAGCAGCCTGGGTTTGGCAGGAGCTTGGCCCTGCTTTGGACAGTGTGATCTCTCAGGTAATGGGCTATTTTGGGAGGGTCATTAGGCTGCTCCTCTGGGACAAGAGGCTGCAGCTTCCCTGGGCTGCTGCCACTCCAGGGCACGCAAGCTGCATGATTTCCCTCCCAGCAGGGGCTGGGCAGAGGCTCTGGCATTTCTGCACCCATATCTCTGAGGCATATCTGCTGCCTCCCTGGGAAAGCTATCCAGGTGGGCTTACCAAAGGGACCAGGCACCCAAGGGTGGGGAAGAGGTGCCCAAGTTATGAGGCTGGGCTCAGACCAAAATATCTTGTATTATAAGAATTTTGTCTTGGTTTATTGCCTGTGGGGCTCATGGCCAGCATGCAGCAGTCTCCCTGTAAGGCTCCTGAAGCACTCAGGACCCCAGGAGCTGGGGTGACCCTGTGCTGAACCAGTGACCAGAGCATCCTTGCTGGGTTGGGGATGTGGTGTTGGTTGCCCAGTTCTGCAGTGCTGCTTAGCTATGGAGTCTGCTCCCCAAATAAGACCACACTTTATGGCTTGGCATGAAATTGCTAATGTTGCCTGAATTCAGCCGTGCAGACACTGGGCAGCAATCTCAGCTGCTGGAGAGTTGTGTTGTTTCTCATTTGTGGAGCTGTTTCTTTATGGTGGGTACATCTCACCACTGGCATTTACTGAGCTGGCCTGCTCGTAGTGAAGCTTTTTTTTAGCTGGTTTTAATCTTTCTGTTCAAATATCTCCCAGTCTTAAATTTCCCAGGTCTTTCACTGCTCCTGGCTCAGTTTCAGTTTAAATGGACCAGATTTTTTTTAAATGAAGCAAGGTGAAGGAAAAACGGTTGCAATATATTCTTTGAGTAGAGATGATGCTTTTAAAAAAACCCAGCACAATAACAAGCTGATATTTTACACAGGTGTTAGCAGTGAAGCAAATGGGTGACAGTGGGTGCTTCAGAGGAAATGAATTCTGATTCTGCATGGCAGCAGGGATTAGAAAAATCAGGTTTTGTAGTTGTATATTTATTTATAAGCAGTATTCCACTGAGTCAGGGTCCCATAACTGTTGCTGTGGTCTAGGTCATATCTCTACAGAGAAATTTGCCTTGGCTTCATTCCCCCTCTCCTGCAGTCATTACTGGTCCTTGTCCCAGCAGAACTACATGGGTGCAAGTCCCTCTCTCCCAGGTGTGCCATGGAGCAGTTGTGCCTCACTAAGCACTTGAGCCAGTGGTGATCCTTGTTGCTCGGAATGCTGAAACAGACCCAGAATTCACAGCCCACATGAACATCTGCCTTCAGAACAGGGCAGGGAGCCCTCTCCTGCCACCACACTCACATCTCTTGTAACACAGATGCCTGAGTCCACCTGAGGAGGGTGTCTGAAGAGCAGAGATGGTTTGATGAGCACTGGAGAGGCCACCTCGGGTGTCTCTGTGTCTGTGCTCTGCTCTCCCCAGGGCATGACATGGACCCAGCCCTGGGGAGGTGACTGCAGGACAAGTGAGCACAGCCAAATGCTGCTACCAGCTGCATGCAAGCTGCCTGCTGATGGGAGCACACTTGTTCTGGCAGCCAGTTGATGGTGTAGAAGTGTCTGGTGGCCAGAGGTCAGTTGTCCCTTTTCTGTCCAGGCACCTGTGTGGCTGTGATGCAGGCAGTCAGTAGATCTGTGTGGTTTGGCTTTTCCCTTTGTGCCTGAGCTCACTTTGGCATTCCCAGAGGTGGTCCAGCAGAGAGATGGATGGCTATGGAGTGTGTGGCCCAAGGGGTGGGTAAGCAGCCACATCTTCTGGTGCTTCTGCAGGTATTGGGGCAGGTTTTGTCAAAGCTCTCAATTTTAACTTGTGTTCTTATTTGAGAAATGTCTGTTTAGGACCTTGCTGCTGTTCATACATCTGTGCTCTGCACGATGGTGAGAGCCAGGGCTGTGCACAAACCTAGTGTGGGCCATGTTTGGCCTGCAAAGGGTAGCAGAAACCTGAGGTTATGACTGTTCCTTGCTCCCAACCTCTGGGCTGCAGCTCTCCAGCTGGGAGGGTCTGGGCTCCATCCTGCCCTGGCTGGTGAGCAGGTGAGTTCAGGTGGCTGTGGGCAGTGTTGCCTTTTCATCTGAGGTTTGCCCAGATGTGGGATCAGACATTTGTGTGACTCTTACATCCTCCTCCACTCCTTCTTCTGCCTGATCCTTCACACCTTCTGTAATTCCAGGAACACTGGAGCAAAACGTCTCATTTTCAATCTGGAGTCACTGGCACCATGCCAGTTTTCTGTGCAGAGCCTTCCCCAATGAACACAGCAGACACTGTGCTGTCTGCCCTCCTCTTTGCAAGCCTTCTCAGATGATGTTTGGGGTTCCCATAATTGTAAAATTACCCGTGGTACCTGTCAGGAAATACTTTTTGCACTGTTTGTGCCTGTGGACAGTTTGGGTCCTGCTCTGGCTGCCTTAGTGCTGTGGGTGTGTTTGAAGTAGGTTGTTGCCCATATCAGTTTATTCGTGCACAGAACAGGCACAGTGGTACTTGTGCTCTTGAAGCAATACCATATCCTTCCATGACTTTATTAGAAATGCACACTACTATTCCACCAGCTCCTTCAAGACATGGAGGTAGAGATCATCCAGGGTCCTGTCTGAGCACAGCAAGTGCTCTGGGGTTTGCCTGCTCTTCCTAGGTGTTGATTTCCATACTTTGGTCCCCAGCAGCCAGTCAGCCTTTGCGTTGTGTTCTCATTAAAGCCCAGTTTAGTTTTTAGACAATCTTTCTTCCACTCTGACCACATAGCACCTCACCTGAAGTGCCTGAAGAGCTTTCCCCCATTTGCTTTAATTTCCTTTGCAAGGTTTCTTCTTGACTGACTGCTGCAGATACACAATCCTTGTCTTTTCACTGCCTTCTCACACAGGATTCTTTATTTTCAGAATTTGAGATGCTGATTTGAACCCTCCTTCTCCCACCTTGTTGCCTCTGTTGAGAGAAAGAGACCTAAGCTGCCCTCCCAGCAGTGAATTGTGCACATGGACACACTGAGCCACCTGGGCTCTGAGACCAGAGTCATCCAACAAGGAGGAGGAAGGTGCAGATGAGAATATCCCTCAGCATAGGAGGGGATTTGAGATGCTCTGTTCAGGCACAGAACAACTTCTCTCTACCTGAAGTTAGGAAGAAACTTCCCTGGTTGGCAATCCACCAGGTGGTTTGGGTTTTTTCCTGGAAGAAACTGATACTGTTTGCTAGCAGGAGTCAAAGACCTGGTGAGAACGGGGAGGTTGTGCTTCTGGCTGGAGCGGCTGGGTGGGTTGTGAGGTGATTTGCTGTGCAGAAGGATCACTTGAGTCTGGTGCTGAGAATGAGGATAGCTCTGAACTCCTTAGCAAGAAAACTCTAGGTCGAACTCTGGTGGCACATCAGGCTTGCTGGGACGATCCTCTGAGCTCAGGCCTGGCAGCAACAAGCTTAGGAGAAGACTCTTCTGGCTGCACAGTTTGGGGAAAAGGGTTGTCACATTCATAGCATTCATAATAAACCCCAACACTGACCCTCCTGAACAGGATCCAGGCAAAAGCTAAGCATACCTTGTGTAGTGTAACAAGGCAACCAGGTGCCCCTAATTGCCAGGGAGTGAGCATGAGCTTGTGTCAAGCCCACCTGTGCCTAATTAGGGTGGGACCCACTGCACGTGGGCAGGACCAGGGGGCCAATAAAAGGTGAGGCCTGAGACACAAGCTCAGCTCAGTCCCGAGCTAGCCAGCAGAGAAGGTGGTTGCTCTTGGATTAGTAGCACTGATCTGGGCTAGTCAACTCTGAGAGCCATAGGCTTGGAGCATTGCTTGTGAGTCTCTGCTGGAACACCTGGTTGGACCTTGAAGCGCCGTTCCCTAAAAGAGGTTTGTCTTGCTACACCTACCTTGTGAGGGACTGACAAGTGTGGGCACCATGGTTGAGTCCTGAGACTGCTCTGTCTTGATGTGCTGTCCAGGTTTTCAAGAGGAACTTGGAGGCACATTGGAGGGGAGATACAAGAACTACTGCTGTTCTGGTCCAGTTGTGTGCTGGAGGGCTGGTGCCACACTCTAGGGAACGTTGTTCTGAAAGCATTCTCTATGGTCTGTGTCAGAAGTTTAGATTAGGTGACTACAGTGATTATACCTGAAATTCTAGGGGGCACTTTTAGCCCTCATCCCATCTAAGGCTCTCTGCTTCCTCTGGTGCTGGAAGCTGATAGTGCCCTGGAAGCCCTTGTTCCTGGAACACATGTGAGGAGTTCCCTGTGTGGGCCTGGGTTTTTGCTTGTCCCACAAACTGGCATTGTGTCTTCTCTTTTAGGACATCTCTCATCACAGAAGCTCTCCATTCTCCTCTCAGTTTTACCAAGCTTCTCTCAGCTGCAGCATTTGCTGCTTGTTCTCCACGGTGTCCTGGCAGCTGAAGGAAGCATCCTCCAGCAGGAGAGTGCATGGCCAGGGTGTTACAGGGCTTCTGCTGCTTTCACAGTGTAATGGAGGGACAAGGTTGCCCAAGAGCTTCATGCCAGCATTACTCAGAGCTTGGGACGTGTGGTGGCATCCCAGCTGTGCAGAGGGCACAAGTCTGGCATGTGGCTGCTCTCATGCTGCTCCAGTGTTGCTCCAGGCATGGCTCAGCTGGGTCCTTCTCTTAGGTGAAATGTCTCTTCAGTGGCTTACGGTCACCGGGGTTGTTTTGGTCTGCTTCACCAGGAGGAGAAGGAAATAGAAATGCCACAAGTCCCCTTGTCTTCCTCCTAGAGTTCTGTTGAAGGTATTTACATGTTCTTGAGCCAGCCTGTGTGCTGGCTACCAGGTACATCCCACTCCTTCCATCAGCTCTTTCTCCTAATCTGATTCACATATTCAGGAACCGTCTCCAAAATTCAATCAGATCCCCTTTCCAGTTGCCTAATGTACTCCAGCAGAATTTTTATAATCAAAATATATTAAATGATGTTGTTCCTTTCACATTTCTTAAAGGTGCAATTCTAGTTTCCCTTCTTTTCCCTGGAATGCAAACCCCCATGTCCCACACAGACGGGACTGCAGAGCTCAGCATCTCACTCCCTGCAGTGAACAAGGTCTGATGTGCTTCTCAGCTGAGGCAGTTCAGTGAAGTAATGTTTTGTGACATCCTTAAATGCAGTCATTTTACTGCTGGCTGGTTTGCCTGCTGGGGTGCAGGAGTAATTCAGATGATATCTATCACCCTGGCAGATGCTGTGCTGGTACCTGTGGCTGTCCCAGCTCTGCTGTTCAGAGGCAGCCCCAGCTGAAGGGCATCTTCCTGGTTCTGGGGGAGACTTTGTGGAGGGGAAAGGCCCAAAGGATGGCTGGGTCTGCAGTCATCTGTTCCCTTGTAATCCACGGGGTTTGAGTGGATAAACGGCCTTGGGAGTCACTGCTGCAGGAGGGTTTTATCAGAGCCAAAATCTGAAGGCTTCATCAAAGACAAAGGACAGATACTGTGGCGACAATCTACATGAAGAATGACTGCTGATGATAAGCAGTGTCTTCCCCTCAGTTAAATTCCAGTTTATGTATTTGTAATCTGCTTATCTAAATTCCCTGTCTACTCTCAATTGAATATGGATTCTGCTCTGCTTCCTGTACTGAACTGATCTGCAGCCACAGCTCCAGACAGCTCTCCCAGATCACCCCAGAGGTGGTGAAATTTCCTTGGTCAGTGACATTATTATCCCTCAGCCTGAGAGGGCACAGGGGCTCCAGTTGCTGTTGCAGAGGACCTGGAAGCTTGGAGAAACAGGGGCCACCCTGCTGGGAGGGTGGCTCTAAGTCTCCCCTCCTTCCTCCTCCTCCTGGGTAAGGGAGGAAGGATGGGAAGGGACAGCTGGCAGTAGCTGGGGATACTGAGTCTGCAGCAGACCTGGGAGGAGAGGAGCTGCTAAACCAGATATGATCTCATACAATCTCATTTTGTATGGAAATCAGCAAGCCCTGCCTCTGCCCCAAGACCATGGCAGAGCCTGTGGCTGTGGACAGGGCAGGAGGCAGCTGCTGTCTGTATTTGTGTTGGAGGACAGTGATGACACTTGTGAAAGGCAGCAGTGAAAAGGTGGCTTGAGAGAAGGTGTGAAAGCTGTTGAGGAGCTCCCAAGGTGTGAGGTCACCTGGAGGGTGCTAGGAGCAGTGGGAAATGGGGAGGAGGCTTCTTTGAGGGCCATAAAAATGTCCTCTGTGAGGACAGGCTGAGAGTTGGGGTTGTTCAGCCTGGAGAAGAGAAGGCTCTGGAGGGATCTTAGTGTGGCTTTTCAGTAATAAGAAAGATGGGGCCTGTAGAAAGGTGATGGCTTTAAACTGAAAGAGGGGAGGTTCAGACTAGATCTCAGGAAGAAATGTTCTGCACTGAGGGTGGGGAGACACTGGCCCAAGTTGCCCAGAGACGTGGTAGATGTCCCACCTGTGGAAACGTTCAAGGCCAGGTTACGTGGGGCTCTGAGCAGCCTGATCTGGTTGAAGATGTCCCTGCTGACTGCAGGGGGTTGGACAAGGTGTCCTTTAGTGGTCTGTCCAGCCCAAACTGTTCTGTAATTCCGTTCCATGAGATGGCCCCTCGTGTGCAGGGACAGAGCTGGGCCATCATCTGGGGGGATCCATCTCCTGCAAGGGCTGGAGTAGCTGGAGGTGCCAGGTGTGTGTTTGTCTTGGGAGAAAAGCAGTACAAAGGCTAATGAGAGCTGGGTTTGATGTCCAGGCAGGCAGCTCTCCTGGCCATGGGAGCTCTAAGAGGGGGTTGTGGCTGTGTGGCCATTGCCTGTGGCTGTGCTGGTGCCAGAGTGTGGTGAGAAGGGGCAGGATGTCAAACCCCAGGGGTCCAGGCTGGTGTGGGCAGGGAAGGGATGCACGGGTGGGAAAACTTCCAATGTGGAATTCCTGTTTTGGAGTGCTGGAAGCTGCCCCCAGGTTTACATATGACAGTTTAATGTACAGAGATGATTTGTTGTGGCTTGCCCTTTGCCTCTGTAATCTCTGGTGCAGGTTTTAGGGAGTGTGTGCATCTTTTTTTATCATCACTAAATCAAGCCCTCTGGGATTTGTACCTGTGACACATGCAGTTCCCCAGCAAAGGTGAACACAGTAGATCTAATCCAGGTGGCAGTGGACATTTGATTTAAAGTCCTGCACTGAGTGGTTTCTTCTCCTGTAGAACACGTTGTGGTGCAGAGGTGTGATGCAAATAAGCACTGATCTAAATGTGCAAGAGCTGAATGGGGAAGTGCCAGGGAAGAAGGAGGTTAGAAGGAAAAAAATCAAGCGTTGGTCTTGTGAATGGTCTGTAGTGTTCTCTCTAGTGTCCTTGACATGAGAAGCACACTCTTGAACTCTACTGATGATGTAAAGTTGGTGCTTAAGAAGACTGGAATAGTAGGAAGAGTTTGAAGGACAGGATAAACCAGTAAGCAAACTGTTCAAAAGATAGCAACAGAGATTTCTACTGTAAGTTCATAGTTGCCTTATCTGTTAGGAACAATAGAGTAAAATTTTGGTACCTCTGCTCTGGAGCCAGGCTGAGAGAGTTGGGGTGTTCAGTCTGGAGAAGAGAAGGCTGCAATGGGGAGACCTTAGAGCACCTTCCAGTGCCTGAAGGGGCTCCAGGAAAGCTGGGGAGGGACTTTTCACCAGAGAGGGTAGTGACAGGACAAGGGGTGATGGTTTAAAACTGAAAGAGAGTAGATTTAGGTTAGATATCAGAAAGAAATTCTTCACCATGAGGGTAGTAAGACACTGGAATAGGTTGCCTAGGGAGGTGGTTGATGCCCTGGCCCTGGAAATGTTGAAGGCCAGGTCAGAAGAAGCTCTGTGCATCCTGGTCTGGTGGGAGGTGTCCTTGCCTATGCAGGGGATTGGATCTTGATGATCTCTAAGGTCACTTCCAACCCAAGCCATTGTAGGAGGTCCACAGTGGGGTACGTGTCCCCCTGCAGCCTGTGGAGGTCCATGGTGGATGCCCAGAGGAAGCTGTGACCCTGTGGGAAGCCCATGCTGGATCCTGTGGTCCAAGGAGAGAGGAGCCCATGCTGGAGCAGTCTGTTCCTGAAGGGCTGCACCCCATGGAAGGGACCCACTCTGGAGCAGTTCATGAAGCAGCCTGTGGGAAGGAGAAGTTTGTGGAGGACTGTGTCCAAGGGAGGGACCCCGTGCTGGAGCAGGGGAGGAGTGTGAGGAATCTTCTCCCTTTGGAGGAAGGAGCAGCAGGGGCAAGGTGAGCTGAACTGACCCCTGCCCACATTGCCCTTCACCCCTGGGGAGGAGGAGGGGGAGAAATTGGGAGGGAAGTTGAGACTGTAAAGAAGGGAGGAGTGGGGGGAAGAATTTTTAACATTTCTTATTACCTTACTCTGATTTTATTGATAATAAATTAAACAAGTTTCCTCCAGCTGGTTCACCCCTACCAGTGATCAGTGAGGGATCTCCCTGTCCTCATCTCCATCCATGAGTCTTACCATGTGTTTTCTTTCCCCTGTCCAGCAGAGGAGGGGAGTGATGGAGCAACCTGTGTCCAGCCAGGGTCAACCCACCACATAAATGTTTCTGAAAAATTACTTTCTAATTTTAGGCTTTCTGCATGTTATTCTTCTAACTCCATATTCACCTCTGCCCCTTTTAACAAAATAATGCAAGGATCTGTTCTTTTTTTTATTTTAAAATATAGAATCCCAGACTGGGTGTTGTTGAGGGGATCTCAAAGCTCATCCAGTGCTACCTCTGCCATGGTCAGGGACACCTCCCACCAGCCCAGGGTGCTCCAAGCCCCATCCAGCTTGGCCTGAGACACTGCCAGGGATGGGGCAGCCACAGGTTCTGGGGGCAACCTAGGCCAGGGGCTCAGCAGCTGCTCTTTATTTCATCAAATACAGGGGATTTTTTTGACTAGCATTCATGTCATCTTATAACCTTTTGTACTCTGCTGTTCTTCAGGTGTCTCTGAAGTCCTTCTTGACAGATAGCAAGTGTCTGAGCAATCAGAGTCTCTAGGACACCAGCAAAGGTTTTGCTTTTAGTGCTCCCTTTTATCTTCTCATTACCAAACTTCTATGAATTTTGGAGTCCCTGTGTTTTAAGCTGAGCACTATGGTCACAGACTTTTTGGCTTCCATTACTTTGGCAAGATGATGGACATGGCTGTATTGAGGTCACCGTTAAGTAATGACTCTTAATTAATGAGATTATGAGCTACAGCATGCTCCCTGGTCAGTGCAAGGTCAGGAATGCATTTTCCTGCAGTTGATTCCCAGCCTGGCTGCTCCACTGGCCATGCCTAAAAATGTAACCTTGCCATCATGCCTGGACAGGGTGTCTGCTCAGTTGGGTCGGAACCACCCGGCGTGTCTCATCCCCCTGCACTTGCTGAGATCACACTCAGCATCACAGCCTGAGTGACAGGAGCCTGGTCCTGGCCACACATATCTCCTGCTGGAGCATCAGCCCGTGGCTGGGCACCCTGGTATTAATCTGATTTATCCCTGATCTATCCCCACACCCCCTCATCACCAGCTCCCGCTCAGTGTGCTTCCCGACGTCTCTTTCTTCCACTGAGTTTCCAGAACATCCGTGGTATCAGTGAGGCATTCTGGTTCTTCTGCCTTCTTCCTTAGACTCCCAGGGCCTGCACAGAGGAAAGTATGCATTGCTTTGGAGTTTCTGTTTCTTCAACCTGTTTGTGCAACTGCTCGTCGTGGTTTTAGATCTGACTTTTGCCAGCTTCTCTCCTGTTCTTTATGCCTTTCCCCAAAGCAGCTGCTTTGCTGTGTGTGCTGGTTCTCCTATTCCTATGCAGAGGCATCGTGCCTCTCCTGCTCATCTCCTGTGTTCAGAGCTGTCCCCAGTTTCAACTCAGAACATACCCCTCTTTTTTACACCATTTTCTCTGGCATGCAGTGGGATTTTTCACCTCCCTGCTCCTCTGTGTGGCTTCTGCACAGACCTGGGGGCATTTCAGAAAGCATTAACATGCGGGTCTTGGTCTTCTGCTTCATGAAAGTTGCCTCCAGTGGCTGTCCCTATTCTCCCCATACCACAGACCCAGGGACCTCACAGATTGTCACTGGTGTGTCCAGACACAGAATGAGGAGAGAGCTGTGAGCCTAAGCCTCATTCAGAGGAACGTTCCCCCTGTAGGTACAGCTCTGCTCAGTGGAGCTGTAGCAACCCTTGCTCCTCTTTGGCTGCCTTCACTCTGTAGGCACCAGTGGAGCTCTGGGAAATCTCCCAGTCAGAGAGGGGATACGTACCTGGGACAAGGCACTCTCTTGCAGCTGGAGCTGTGCAGGAGAAGGTCACAGACAGGAAGCATCATGCATTCACCGAGGGCTGTTGTGGACACATCTCTCCCAAGTGTGTTGTCAGCTTTGTGAATCCTCACATGATTGAGTGGTGGCTGCTTGACACCTTCTGGCAAGGCAAACCATTTGGAACTCAGTTTTGGTCTTCCCTGAATATGTTCTCCCATCTTATCTTGGTTTGCGTCCTCAAGATGTCCTCTAAAACTGACCTGTGTGTCTGGTCCATGACATCTTCCTGGTGGGAATGAGCTTGGCCTCCTACCTTGGTGCCTTGTGGCGTTTCTCAAGCTGTGACCCAGAGTGCTCCGAGAGAAGGAATGTGGGAGGTGGCCTCTGTTCTGCCTTTGAACTCTCAGCCGGTATCTCGCGGTCCAGCACTTTCTCCAAGTGGGACCTTGTGGCTTGGCTTCTGCAAGTGTCCCATCCCTCTCTGCTGAGGGGCTCACTGGTCATCTCACCAGTGCTGACAGCTGTTGGTGGAGCTTCAGAGCACAGACAAAATGCAGCAGCTGCCGTGCTGCAGGTTGGTTTCAGCTCTGGAGCTGTTCCTGCTGCAGCTCTAAGGGGTGCACAGCGTGTGGGTGATGGATTGCCCAGGCACTGCCCAGAGACCCTGCCAGAAGGACATTAGACATGATCCCGGCCAGCCCGGGGGTTCCAAGGGGTCCCACTGGTGGACCACTGGTCAGTACCACCCAGCATGGCCCCAAGCAGCACAGCAGAGCTGGTGGTGGTGCCAACTCACCCTGTCCCCAGCGTGACACAGCCTGGATGTACCTTTAGCATCTCCCTGCTGCTGCTGGGGATTCCTGAATTAGTTCTTCCAGGAACCATTGAAAATATTCAGTGGAATATTTTAGAATTATGGGCCAAGCCTGCTTAAAGCATGCTTTCTGTTCCAAGGAGCAGCCCCGTAAGGGTGGTGAAATGACTTCAATGAGTGAGTGTGGCAGAGTCAGGCTCCAGTAAATGCTCTGGATGTTGTACCTGTGGGTGTTCTGCAGAGCTGACCAAACTTGGAGCAGAATTAAATCATCGACAGCATAAACCAAAGCAGATCTGGCTTTACTATTTCCCCCAGATTGAGGGACAACTTGGTGGGTCTGTTTCCAGGGCCATGTCTACCTGCTGTTGTTTTTGTTGGTTAACCCCTTGTCATTTTGCCAGAAGCTGAAGCTTCTGATCCTGAAGTCGTGTGAGCATCCGACAAATGCTGTGGCTGGGGCTGAAGCCAGGTCCCCCTACACCACAGTGAACTCTGGATGCCACCACATCTGCAGGAGCTGTGTCCTTGCTTGGCTCCTGACTCAGACTGGGGGGGTGGCAAGATAATTCTTGGTGGGGGGTGGGCACCCTGCCTGTCCCAGGTGCCTGCCTGCAGAAGTGATGCACGGGGCTGATCTGCCCCAGCCTGTGACTCAGGTGGGCTCCTTCTGCTGAGACATAGGGATGCGGAGTGAATGGGAATCAACTACACTTCCTACACAAAGGATCCCCTTCATTCAGCATCTGACACAGACCCATCCTTCCTTCCCAGGGAACACAATGGAAAATCACATTGATTTCCAAGCAACTTTAATTTGGGGGGCTGGACCACCTCTGCTACAAGGAGAGGCTGAGGGAGCTGGGATTGTTTAGCCTGGGGAAGAGAAGGCTCCAGGGGTGAACCTTGGAGCTGCCCCCCAGTCCCTGAAGGGAACCTACAGGAAGGCTGCAGAGGGACTTTTCATAAGTGTCCAGACTTAGGACAAGGGGAAATGCTTTAAACTGCAGAAGAGGTTTAGACTGGAGCTTAGGAAGAAGTTCTTCAGTAGGAAGGTGGTGAGATGCTGGAACAGATTGCCCAGAGAAGCTGTGGCTGCCCCCTCCCTGGAGGGGTTCAAAGCCAGGTTGGAGGAAGCTTTGAGCAACTTCGTGTGGGTGAGACATGTCCCTGTCATGTCCTCCCATGGCAGGGAGGTTGGAGGAGATGATCTCTAAGGTCCCTTCTGATCTAAGCTGTTCTATGATTCCACCACTGAACCATGTCATCAGCAACACATCTACACTTGTTGTGTCTGTTGTGTTGGGTCAGAGCTGTGGAGGAAGCAGCAAGTGATGGTACCAGAGCAGTTCTGGTGCTGGGCACACAGTCAAGGATGAGGTATCCTGAGTCTGGGGACCTGCCTGATGGCCCAGGAGAAACACTGCAGATTCAGTCTCTGAAGATGTGACAATAGCTGAATAATTCTGAAGAGCAACGTTTCAGGCTATAGTGTCAAAGTCTCAACTCATTCTCCCCATGGCTCTTGCTCCAGATGCCTGTACCATCTACACGTTTTCCTCAAGATAACTTTGGTGAAGGCAGAAGATGTCAGGTTGTAGAGGCAGAAGTTGTTTGGCAGTTGTGCTGGAGTCACCAGATCTATCTTGGTCTTTGTCACGATGCTCTGTGGAACTGCCTGGGCACCTGGGAAGGACCTTCTGGAAAAGGTCCTTCTCTTCCTTTAGATCTGCTCAGTGTCTGGCTGTGTACAGGGAAGTGTTGCAGTGAACATTTGTTTATGAGGAACAGAATGCCTACCCCAAAACCAGGTGCATACAGAAGCTGCTGAATGGCCTGTGTTGGGTACTGGGTTTTGTCTGAGACACACGAGGACTTTGCAACCAGAATGTTGAAACATTTCATGGCCAACAGGCTTGGCAAATGGTTTCCTTCTGTACAAAGTGACTCCTGCCTTCTGGATGGCTTGGGCTCTTCCACCTCGAGGAGCTGCAAAGCTACAGACCTTTCTGCCTTGGAAGATTCATGGTGCCTAAAGCAGGGAGGGATTACTCCTCCCCTGTCACTCCTGGATAACACTGACCAGGAGATACTGATGCAAATCTTATTTTCTTTCTTTTCTCTTTTTTTTCTTTTCTTTTCTTTCTTTTCTTTTCTTTTCTTTTCTTTTCTTTTCTTTTCTTTCCTTTCCTTTCCTTTCCTTTCCTTTCCTTTCCTTTCCTTTCCTTTCCTTTCCTTTCCTTTCCTTTCCTTTCCTTTCCTTTCCTTTCCTTTCCTTTCCTTTCCTTTCCTTTCCTTTCCTTTCCTTTCCTTTCCTTTCCTTTCCTTTCCTTTCCTTTCCTTTCCTTTCCTTTCCTTTCCTTTCCTTTCCTTTCCTTTCCTTTCCTTTCCTTTCCTTTCCTTTCCTTTCCTTTCCTTTCCTTTCCTTTCCTTTCCTTTCCTTTCCTTTCCTTTCCTTCCTTTCCTTTCCTTTCCTTTCCTTTCCTTTCCTTTCCTTTCCTTTCCTTTCTTCTTTCTTTTCTTCATAGAGCAACATTTTTAAAATAGCTGGTCTTGATCAGCAGCAGCTTACGAGGATCCACATGGGCCCTGCCCTCCTGTTCGGTGGGAGCTTGGTGGTCCTCTTGTAGCTCTCTTCAGCTACCACCTACCATCACCTTGTCCTGTGTCTTTCACAGAACTGGGGTTCTTCTCACCTTTGTGAAGAGCATCTGCTGGGGTGAGGTGCATGGTGATTTATGGCATTTGCCTGTTCCACATTGGCTTGGATTATCTGACAGGTTGTCCACGTTCCCACGGGCTGTGATCTCTCTGGATGAGCAGGATCAGAGGCAGCATTTTCAGAAATCCTGTTATCCTCTTTGCCAACTGATAAAACTGTATTTTTGTCTTTTCAGTAAGACTCTTTAAGATCCGATGGAGCTACTCTGTGATACAAAACACTTTTGGCTGCCAGGGTGGAGAGGCACAAATCCAGCTACTGCCGGTGATGTTTCACTGGCTGGGATGCACACACTGACTGCTTTAAGGAGTGAATCAATATCTGTGCTTATATAAAGGGAGACAAAACCTTTTAATTAATTGTCTCTCTTGGGTTTCCAGTTCTGCTCCATCTTCTCCAGATGGGTGTGTGGGGCTGTAGCTGCAGCCAGGCAGATATTTCATACTGCAGGAGGGACAGTTCAAGATCCAGATGGACCATGGCAGCAAAGCACCAGGGGCTGCCCGGAGCAGAAGGTTCCTGTGGCCCTGTCCCAGCCCGTGCTTTGGCCAGCTCTGGTGGCCACCCTCTGCCTGTCCTTGGCAGCAGGCTCTCGTGCCAGGTTTCTGAAGCACCTTGTATGTCACTGTTACTGGTGCTGCTGGGCTGAATGCTCCTCTTGGGAGGATTTTCTGGCTTATGTGGCCGATGTTGTCCGTGCTGTTCCCCCAGTACCGTGCAGAATCACATCCTTACAGAATCACAGAACTGTCTGGTTGTGAAGGGATCTTACAACGCATCCAGTGCTACCCCCTGCCATGGGTAGGAACACCTCTCACCAGCCCAACTTGCTCCAAGCCCCATCCAGCCCTCCTGTTGCTCCCAGAGGGCTCTGACCAAGGGCTCTGGGCTCCTGCTTTAATTATTGCTCCCCCCCCCAGGAACTGGCTGAAGACCTGGTCTGGGGAGGGATGAGGATGGTGACTTCTGTTCTCTCCTTGCCTCCCCTTCCCCGAGCAGTGGGAATCTGGCAGTAATTGGCTCTGGTTAGCAGGTGACTGTGCTGTTCTCATTTAGTTGTGCAGAGATGATCTGAGACCAGAAGTTTCTCAGCAGCTTGAACAGACAGGGAAATCAGCTGTGCTCCAGGAACTACTGGGAGGAATAAAATCATTTTTGTAGGAGCACCAGCAGCAGCCCCGGAGAATGGCCCAGCTCTGCCTCATTACCTGGCTCAGGGCATGCCTTGGGGGAGAGGTTGGGGGGTCCTGTGCTGGGGAGAGCCCCTGTGGGGAGGCACAAAGCTCTCGGTGTCAGAAACTGCCTCCTGAATTTTGGGTAGAACCTGTCTTTTGGTTGTTACCTCAGGTCTGAGGCAGGTGACACCCTCTGCAGATTTCCCCCATTGCTGAGCCCAATGTCACTCCCAAAACAACGATGGAAATTCCTGCTGGCTCCAAATATATGGGGGGCACCCAGCTGGAAAACACCTTTGCAGAGCTGGCCTTTGGGGTCCTGACTGACACCGGGTTAACATGAGCCTTGCCACAAAGAGGGCAAACAGTGTCCTGGGCTGACATGGGCAAAGCATCTCCAGCAGGTGGAGGGGGAATCTCTCCCCTCTGCTCAGCACTGGAGAGGTCACAGATGGAGTGCTGGGTCCAGCACTGAGCTCCCTGGGGCAAGAGAGAGATGGACATGACTGGACTGGAGAGCCCAGAGAAGGGACAGGAGCATCTCTCCTGTAAGGAGAGGCTGAGACAGCTGGGACTGTTCAGCCTGGAGAGAGAAGAGGAAGAGAGAAGAGGAAGAGAGGAGAGAAGACTCAGGGAGATCTCATCCATGTGTATAAATACCTGTGGGGAGGGTGCCAAGTGAGGAGGGTGCCCAGGGACAGGACCAGAGCCAACAAGAACCAACCAAAACACAGGAGGCTCCCTCTGAACACACATTTCCACTGTGTGATTGACTGAACCCTGGCACAGGTTGTCCAGAGAGGCTGTAGAGTCTCCATCCTTGGAGATGTTCTAAAGTCAACTGGACATGGGCCTGGGCAGTTAGCTGTAGGTGTTCTTGCTGGAGCAGGTGGTTGGATGGGATGATCTCCAGAGCTTCCTGCCAGCCTCAGCTGTTCTGTTTGGTTCTGTGAATCTGGGAAGGTTTTAGAAGCAAGGAAGCTGCTATTTTCTTGCTGGAGCCGAAATCATTTCCATCAAAGCCAGTCTATTTCTGTATCTGTCAGACATGCTTGTAGTAACAATTTGAAACTCCAGAACAGCAAAAGCATTTCTTCCAAAGGACACATAGTAAGTGCCATGATCGAGAAGCAGAGTTTGGTTGTCAAATTCTGTCTGAAAGTACCAGCTTATCAGGACCTGATGGACTTCATAATACTGCTTGTGTCACAGCAAAACCTCTCAGACTCAGAAAGGAGGTGGCTGCAGCTCTCACTGCTGGACAGCCCATCGCTGGGCTGGTGTTGTCTGCTTCTTCCCACCAAGCTTTGGGTACAGATGTCTCCAAAAAGGTTCCTACAGAGAAATCATCTCCAGGTACTCTGTGGGTGCAGAGCAGTGTGTGTGAGAGCATGTCAGTGTCCTCAGAGCAAGAAGAGAAGTTTACGGATCCTCCCTTCCATGGCTAGGGGCAAAGCAACTCCAGCACCAGAGCAACTAATTTAAAAACCAAAACAACAACAACAAAAAACCCCACAAACCAAACAACAAAAGGAGAGGAAAAGCATGTTTTGGGGGATTGGTGCCTTGTGGACAAGAACAATTTAACAGTCCTGCAGTTCCTAGGAGAGGCTAATAGGTTAACTGCAAAGCTGCTGCATGTATTTCTTTCCTGAAGGGTTCAGTTTACAGCACATTTAGAAACAGTAGGAAACCTCTCTGTATCCTAAAGCAACAAAACTTGTTGATATTCAGCTCTTGAGGGGTGGGGAAAAATCAGGATCTGTATTAGGTCCTTTCATGCTAACGTGCAAGACACCTTAGTGTGTTCACTGCCTCCCAGAGATGAGCAAAGGTTTGGCAGGATGAAGCCTGAGCTACTTCCAGCAGCTCTGGCACAACCTCCTTGGCTTGGACCATACCTGGTCATGGGCTGTGCTCCCCCAAAACTGGCATGTCCTCACCTGCACTGCTCAGGGGTGTCAGGAACTCCCCAAGGGAGGAGGAGAGTTGTTTAAACCTAAATCCAGAGTCCTTCAGACAGAACTCGCCTGACAGAAAGTGATTCTCTTCTTATTAGCATCTTGAGAGCACACAGGAATTAAAGCAACTGCCGTGGATATCTGGGGCTTCTTGATGTGTTTTAAGTAATTGTGGGGACTGTTATGGTCTGTTAATTCATTTGTGAGTATTGGAACCTACCACCAACCTGTGGCAGGAGAGTCTGTCTTGGACAGTGTCTTGGGGAGGGGATTTTTGCCAGTGTCTGCTCTTCTCCAGAAGCTCTTCTGAGCTGGGACCCCAGACTGGTGGTGATGGAGGCGTCCCACCAGATGGTCAGGTCTCCATCACTGTCTCCAGGCATGATTGAGTCTGGATGCTTCCATGAGCTATAATGTCCATAAGAATTGTGAGACATGGAGTCACACATCAAACCCACCTCAAGTACTTATTTTCAACAGCAGAGGAAGCTTGAGACCTCAGAAGTGTCGCTCGGAAGCATATCATGAGGTTCCTGTACTGATGGGCTTATGGCAGTGGTCCTTGAGAGCTTGTTCATCCGGAGGAAAACCAAAGCCCAGCCCCAGGCTTGGAGCAGCTCCTCTGCAGGACCTGACTGTGAGAACGCTGTGCATGGGCAGCTCAGGCTCCTCCTGTCTCCAGGCAAAGCATCCCAGGAAATCCAATGACAGATTCCAGAGCAGGCTGCTGGTTGCAGAGGTGACGGTAGGAAGACGAGTCCTCCATCTGCTATTTGGGTTCCTTCAAACCAGACATCACCCTCTTGCCAGTGTGCTTTAGTTGAACGATACCAAGCATGGGGCCGATTGACCCAGAACAGTTCTTGGGTCACTATGGTGAAATCTGACGTGTGGTTTGGGCAGATGAGCTTTGAGTCTTCAGCTGTCAGAAAGAAAAGCCCTGCCAAGGGCAGGACCTCTGTGTAGATAAAGAAAAAGCTACCAAGGCTACTGCTTCATCACAGTGACAATGTTTTATTTGAGCTGCCCCCACTTGGCACCCTCATGGGGAGTTATCTCTGGCACCCAGGCACCCCATCCACAGCATCCTTCTTGTGCATAGAAAGAGTCATGGAAGGGTTTGGGTTGGAGGGACCTTAAAGATCATCTACTGCCACCCTCTACCATGGGCCTCCCACCTCCCACCAGCCCAAGGGGCTTCAAGCCCCATTCAAGCTTCAACACCCCCAGGGATGGGGCAGCCACAGCTTCTGGGGGCAACCTGGGCACCCAGGGGCTCAGCACCCTCACCCCAAAGGATTTCTCCCTCCTTCCCTCCCTGCACAAGATCTCCTCTCCATCTCCCCTCTCCCAGCTGCAAACCCTTCCTTCCCCCTCGTAGGGTCCCATCCCTCCAGGCCCTTGTCCCAAGTCCCTCCCCAGCTTTCCTGGAGCCCCTTCAGGCACTGGAAGGCTGCTCAGGCATCTCGTAGGGGAGGAGGATGTGAGCACCGTGCGTGTCAGAATCACAGTTATGCACTGGGGACATTAAGAAGCTCCTTGGCTGATTAATAAACACTGCCGTGGTGGTGTTTGTTTTATTCATAATATATAAGGCATGCTGGCTCCTGTTCAGAAGTAAGTTACGGATCCAGCAGCGATTAGCTACAGCTTAACCAGGCGATACAAAGGATAAAACCGGCTCCTTCAGGCCTCAAGGTGCCTTATGGTACAAGGTGATAAAATAGGTGAAGAAACACATTGTCAGTTCACATGGAAGTGTGCCAGGTGATACTTGGTTTTGACTGATAAAAAGCATTAAACCCTTTCCAGGCAGGTTTTCTCACATTTTCCAGTTGGGGATATAGGAGAAACTTTCCCAGAAATAGGGCTTGAACCTGGAGCAGCTGTACAACTGACACAGGTCTTTATCAAGTAAGCATTAACATGAAATATGATTAAACTAATTAACATCCTTTTATTGAAACCAAGCCTGCCAAAAGAGCCCAAACAAAAATGGTGGTATTCTTTGAAATTATTACTAAACTTGTTATAAATGTGCCTCTGATATGATAGATGGAGGCTTGTGAGGCATTTTGACTTAATAACTCCTTAATGATCAAAGAATGAGTGTGCTGCAAAATCAATATGGCAGCAACGAACAGGACTGCAGACCACATAATTAATGCTGAGGAGCCACCAAGACATCAGGCTGTTGTTTTGATCTTCATGGCAGTTGTGCACAGGCCAGTTTTAGTCCAGCAGCAGCAGCAACAGTCACATGTAAGATGATGCAAGGTGGTTGTGATGATGTTCGGGCATGAAACTGCTGCAGCCCTGCTGGAGGGTGCAGTATCAGTGTCTGGGCGTTCCTGGAGCTGCAGGATTGTTCCAGGGCAGAGTTGGTGGCACAGCAAGGAGGGGGGTCAAAGGGTGGTCACTGGAAGAGAGATGGCTGCAGTGGGATCATCCGTGCAGGTCTGTGTGGGCACCAGCTGCCAGTGGAGCCCGGGGGGGGGGGGGTGGCAGCTCCAGCACCAGAGCCCCCCCGCCGTGAACTGACCGTCCTGCACCCAACCGAGCCCAAAGCCCCCGGTCCGGGGGCTGAGCGAGCCCTGGCCGGTGTGGGCAGCAGTGGGGTGGGGGCTGCAGGTCTCCTTCAGCTGCCTGCAGTACCTGCATCTCCTGCATGCTGCTCGTGACTGTGCCTAAAAACATACAGGGGCCTTTTAGAGCTGAGAGCTGGGCTGTAATATCTGTGTGCTGACTAAAAATGAGACTGGAGTGACATTTAGAAGTATTATAAGGAAAGGGTAGCTATTTATTTCTTATTAAGTGTTTTTTCCCTTGAGGGACGGTAACTGAGTGCAGTAGAGGAGCAGCAAGCTCTGGGCTGAGGCTGGTGGGTCCCCGGCCACATGCCCGGTGTGACAGTGCCTGCTGCCCAACTTTGTGCCTGCGGGTGGGGAGGTTGAGGAGGGGTTCTGGGCAGCCCGCTGAGCCAAGAGGGGACCGTCCTGATGCTGGAGCGATGCTCTGTGACAGTGCCACTGCTCCTGGGGGACGCTCAGGCTGTCCCAGGCTGAGGGACGCCGTCCTTGCTCCCCGAGGAGGGGCGTCCCCGAGTGGGTCACAGACATTTCTAGGGGTGCAAGTTCGAGACAGATTTTCCTGCTGCAGCCGTCGCTCCCCGCTACCGGCACCTCCCCATCCCGGGGGGGCTGCAGGAGGAGATCCCCATCCTGCGCGGGTCTGGGTAGCAGCGAGAGGGTGTTAGAAGGGTGTAGGTCAGGAAGCCCGCACCTGCGGGGAGAGGGGGTGCAAGCGGGGGGCTACAAGAAGGGAGGATGCAGGCAGGGAGCGAGGGAGGTGTAAGTGGGGGGACGGCTGCAAACAGCGAGCAGGGGGGCTGCAAATAGAGAGTGGTGCGACTACAAGCAGGAGCGGCTGCAAGCAGAGAATGGGGAGGCTGCAAGGAACTGGGGGGGCTGCGAACAGGGCGCTGGGGCAGCAGAGGGACCACCCCGCTGGAAAGGCTGCTGGAGACAGGGCACTGCCAGCACCGAGCGCCTCGTCTGCGGGGCTGCGGTGCGCGGTGTTGGCAGGTCGGGGGGCAGAGGAGACCTCCATGCCCAAGGCACTGCTGTCAGCCCTCCGAGAGCAGGTGACGGGCACACCCCGCACATCCCACCACCCCCCAGCTACTGGATCCCTCGTCCACTGTCCCCCCGCACATTGCCCGGACGGGCACTGACACCAAAAACTGACACCCCCCCCACCACCACCTCCCCTATCCCACCCTCCTTCACTCTGCCTCCCCGGATCCCCCCACCTGCCCGTCCCGGTCCCGTCCTCCACACTCCCCCCTACCCTGCACCCCCGGAGCCGCCCCCCGGCTCCCCCGGCTCCCCCGTCCCCCTGGTCCCGCGGCAGCGCTGCGCTCGCCAGGGGGCGGCTCCTCCCGCGATCCCGGCCCCAAGGCGGCAGTCAGTCGGGGCGACGGCGGCGGCGGCAGCCGGGGGCGGGCGGCGGCGGGGGCGGCCGGTCCGGCGGCGTCCCCGCCCGCAGGGGGAGGAGCTGCCGGCGGCGGCACCTGCCCCGGGCCATGGTGCTTGCGGCGGCGGCGCGGCGCCGGAGTGAGCGGAGCGGGGCGCGGGGCGGGGCGTCGCCGCGCCATGGAGCCGGCGGCGGGCGGCGGCCCCCCCCAGCCGCAGCCGGTGCCCCCCCAGCCCCAGCCCCAGCCGGTGCCCGCGCCCGGGCGGCGCCGCGGCGGCCGGGGCTGCGCTGAAGCCCCCCCGCCGGCCCTGCCATGGCGCAGCCCGCGGGCCGCGGCGGGCCGAGCCGCGACCTGCCGGGCATCAGCACCGTAACCTACGTCTTCGTTTACAGCCCCGGCGGCCCGACGGGGCCCCCCGGCCCCGAGCCCGTGCCCGTGCCCCACGCCGCGCCCGCCCCGCTGCGCGGGCCCAAGCGGAAGCTGTACAGCGCCGTGCCCGGCCGCAAGTTCATCGTGGTGAAGAGCTACGCGCCGCAGGGCGAGGGCGAGATCCAGCTCAACCGGGGCGAAGCCGTCAAGGGTGAGTGAGGGTGCGGGGTCGGGCGGGTGGGGGACCCGGGGTTGACACCCGCCGGCTGCGGGCTCCAGCCCGGGGGTCCCGCTCCGGCTGCTCAGCCGTGCTGGTCACTCCCTGTGTGGCTGTGGGGTCCCGAGTCTGGCTGTGGGGCAGCAGAGCCCGAGTCTGGCTGTGGGGCGGCAGGGCCGTGAGGCTCCCGTTGGCTCCAGCCCCTGGTCCCTCAGTCAGAACCGGGGGTCACAGGGCCGTCGCCTCAGGCCAGCTCTGGCCTCGGCCAGTCTCTGTGGGTGGGGGCCATGGGGTGCTGCTCAGGACCTGGGGCTGCCCAGTTGAGTCCCACAGGTGGGGCCGCAGGTCCTCAATGGGGCCCTGGGGCTCTGGTCCTGCAGTTGGGCTCTGGGTGGTCAGTCCTCCTCTGTGACAGAAGGCTGTGGGTGCCATGCTCTGCTGGGACACCTAGGAGCAGCAGGTGCCTTTCCAGACCCTTTCATCTCTATCCTGGGGTTTGCTTTGTGCCCTGTGAGCTGATCTTGCCTGGTGCCATGGGCCATCTGCGAGGGTCCCAGTTGACAGTCCACCTTTTTCTGAGAGCTGTGAAGGAGGAGGTGGGCAGGGAAGCTCTTCCTAAACAAAGCTCCCAACTGCACAGGCAGAGGCTGCACAGAGATGCAGAGCTCATGGGGAGATGAGAAGATTAGAGGGATAATGGCATTGCCCATTATGTTGGGCTGACTCTTGAAAGACGTGTAAACGCTGCGGTAGGTCATAAGTCAGCTTCAAGCAGACAGGGATAAGAAAAGACTTCCTCTGCAAGCAAGCTAATTCCATAATTTTTCACAGAAAGTTTAAGAATCTTCTTTTCTTCTTCCTGCCTCCACTTTTTTTTGCTGATGCCTCTTAGGATGGGGGCTGGAGCAGTGGCTGCATTCGCTGTAGTTTGGATCTGAGCTTGGGAGAGGGAGGCAGGGCGCCCTGTGCCGTGCTCTGAATCGCTGTTTCAGAACACATTAGATCTCTCAGTCCTGTGCTGTGCTCACCAAAAACCTGCCCTTGGAAATAGCAGTACCAGCAGACCTGCTGGTGCTCCCGGTGATGTGTTTTTGTTCCGTGACTGGGGGAGGAGATAGATGTGAGGTGGCTGTGACTTGGCTGATGTGCCGGTTGGGTCTTTCTGTAGCGGGTGGTTGGAGTGAAGGGGTGTTTGGTCTGTGGAGCTACATGGGGTGTGGCTGTGGGGTGAAGGGGTTTGTTTTCAGGAAGGTGGAATTAATAGAGAGATGGATGGGGCTTCTGGCTCAGAAGTGCTGTTTGCATCTCTTGCCTTCTCTCTTCTTCATCTCCTCATGTGGTTGCCTGAAGTAGGTCTTGGTGCCTCTTCATCAGAGTTTCAACAGAATCCTTAATTCATGTGTTCACCTCCAATTGTTTGCCCATGTTCTTTATGTGAGCAACTTGTGGGAGGGAGGAGCATGTGGGCATGGGCAATGACCCCTTGGAGCTGGAGCCACTCTCAGCTGGTGTTCTTGATGCTTGTCTGAGAAGGCTTCAGAAGAGTTAAAAGAGAATCACCTTTGTGGCTCACTTACGAAAGGTTTCCAGGTAGTGTAGGTAGGCAGTGCTCAGCTATTTACTGCTTTTGAGGCCCATTTACTGATTAATTTTTGCAAGGATGGGAATACTGTCAGCCTTTGGTGAGGGTGCCCTGGCGTTGCAGACAGGTGTAGTGATGGGGATAGATGGAACCCAGCAGTCTGAGTGGATCCATCCACCACTGTGGATGGTGCTTTGCCATGTTCAGTGACTTTTGACTCCCCTTGCAAACGGGGTGATCTTCAGTTGGTGAGGAGGACTCTCACACCCAGCTGGTGGCAACAGAAGTTGGTTTAAGTGAAGTTTCTAGACTGAGGTGGTGCAGGACTTCTGCTTGGAGCTCAGGGGTTGCCAGGGTGTTGCAAATGGGCGGCAGTGAGAGAGTGTTGTTTGGTAGGATGCCTTGCTTTGCCCTGGGCAGCTGGGGAGACCGGGGTCCTGAAAAGGATGTGCCAGCTGGGTGTGGATTAACTGAGGTGCTCAGGAATTGGGTGTTGGGGGTGGAGGGTCCTAGAGGGAGAAGGTGGAGGTTGGAGGAAGTGTTGAAGTGTGGTGGGTATGAGCAGGAGAGCTGTGTGGGGAAGGGTGGGAGCAGATTTGGGGAATGTTGTCAAAAAATTGCTGGAGGCAGTTGCTTCATGAGATGAGCTGCATTTGGGGAGATGTGCAAGGAGAGGAGAGCTCTCTTAGGGTGTGATACTGAGGGAGAAACGCATCCAGAGGTGCAAGTCTGAGTGTCAGTGTTCTGTGGGAAGGGACCTCCATGGGGAGGGCAGCACTGAGCTGGTGGAGGCTGTGGACATGAGATTGCTGGTGTGGAAGTGGTGTTAGGGATGGTGTCTCATCTAAAGATGTGTCACTGACAACAATCCCTTCAATGTTTCACTGAGTGAAACTCAGTGATTTCAGACAGCTGGGGCTGTGAACTCTCAGAGAGGACACTGGAAAAACATGCCAGGGGTTTGTGTATGGCCCTGCTGGAAGTGTGACTGCATTAGGAAGCAGATGCTGCTTTTTGTGTACTGTCTTAAAAAGCTGAGGATCCTTGGATGTTCATAGGGCTATGTTTGTAGGCTGTATTCCTTGATGAAAACCGATGGGCTCCTGTGAGGGTTCTGCTGAACACTGGTGTGAAGCAAGGGTCTTGCATATTGGATTTGGTGGAGCAAGATGCAGCAAACCTTGCATTGTGTGGTGGATCTCTTCAGGCTTTCCAGTAGGAGCTGGTTTGGTTTGAAGAGCACGGTGACAGATAGGGTGCCTGTCCTGGCTGTGTACTGTACTGTCCTGGTGGCTGTTGGATGACAAGAGGCAATAATCAATACAGTTGCTTTGTTTGTAAGATAGCTCAAGAATTCAAGCAGAGGAGAGTCTGTCCTTGATCTGCCTGTTACTGATAATGAGAAGTGAAATGAGATGTGAGCGCCCCAAGCAAAGGGAGGACCAGTCTCCAGTAGTCACCAGCACCGAAATCACAAGGTCACAGGGAGAAGTGGCTCAGAGAGGAGGCACAACAAGGACTGAATCTCCAGCCTAGGAGTGAAATTAGGAACGCTATGAACATGCTGGTTTTGGAGTCTCATTTCTTTGCACTTTGTGATCAGGAGGAGTTGCTCTCCAGCAACTGTTCCCATGTGCATCCGACAGCAGGTTTTCCTCTCTGGTTCCTCACTGACATTCCCTGCTGCAGTCTCTAAGCAAACCCTCTGTGAAGTGAACAGCAAACTGAATTTCTGTTGGCCGTGGTTATGGTTTTGTTGAATTATTATTGTAGCAGTTTTCAGCTGTGCTGGAGGCTGTTTAGAGACAGAGGATTATTTTATTTGTGCATAAAGTGCATAGTGTCACTTGTGGTTGGTTTTGTTAGTGGGAGGTTTTGCAGCTTCTGCTTGGTGTTCAAGCTGGTGGTTTCCTCTGGACTTCCACTTTGCTCTGGGCTGTGGGGTCCCTGCAGGAGGGCAGTTGTTCTGGTGGTTGGATGCAGGGGCAGACAGAGCCATTAATAGCCTGGCAGGTTAAGCCAAAACTTTAAACTTGGTCCTCAAACTGTCTGTGCCTGTGGTCATCTAGAGCAAAGGGGTGACAAGCAACTGTGTCCTCACCAGACTGCTGCCTCGTGTGTTTCCCAGCATTGGAAGAGCAGGGATAGAGTCTTGTGGTCAGTGAGTCAAGACCTGCAGAGCTGTTGGTCCTGCACAGATTTGCAGTCACCTGTAAACTGCTCACACTTCATCTTCCAAAACACTGAGGCTTCCTCCAGCTCCTCTGGTGGGGACGCTGCTCTAGAACCATCTAAACTTCAAGCTTCATCTCTTCTAACTTCTGAAACAGTCACTTTATAGCTGATTTAATAATTTTTGGTGTGCCCCTAGACACAAGTCCCAGCAAAGGCACTATGACCAGATCCTCCATTAGAAAAAAGACACTTTTAAATTTTCTTTCCCAACAAATGCAGTGACTTGGTCATGAGTAATACCTGCTGCCTTATTTTAGTGACCCATCAAGCAGGGATCTGAGGGGTCACTGGCTCTGGTGGGGCTGTGGGCCTGAAAGCAGTATCCCACCTGAGGCTGCAGAGCATCTGCTGGTGTTCGTTTTCTCCATGGTCTCTTCAGCTTGAGTCACCTTCTCCTGTGGGCACTGACTCCAGAGTGTTCTCCACCAGGCAAAGCTGGGAGTGGGTGAGAGCCTGTTGCCTTCTGAGCTCAAAGTGCTTCACTATCTTGGTTCTCTTGTAGCTCTTGAGCACCAGCTGGTTTTGCTTTCCCTCTAAGGTACTCTCTAATATTTCTGAGGGTGAAATGGATTGAAAAACTGCCTTTGACCCTGGCATCATGAGTTTGCTGAGAGCTGGACTCTCAGAGTGGATGAAGGCTGTGCCAGGACAAGAGGCAATGGATATAAGATTGAGCATAGGCATTTCCATATAAACACGAGGAAAAAGATTTCTAGTGCAAGAGTGACTCGTGCCGTGTGTGTGTGTGTGTGTGTGTGTGTGTGTGTGTGTCTCCTGTGCCATGGCTTTACCAGGGGTGCTCTGCACGAGTGTGGCAGTCTTGGACACGTGTCCTAGTGTGACTTGAACAAAACCTTGTTTTGGAACCAGGCACATAACATCCTCGTTGGGTGGCTGAGGCTGCTTGGTGGTGTGGGAGCTGAAGGCTGTGCTTCTGAGCTGTTTGTCTAGTGGTCAGAATTAAAAGATTTTTTGGGAATAATGAGAGCTTCTAGAGACACAGATAGATAAATTATTTTCTCTTTTTGTTCTTGGAAGCTCTGAAAAATGAGTCATGGAAGAGGAGGAAGAGAAAAGTTGCTCATGAAGGATAAAAGAAAATGGACTGAATAAAATAAAAGTATCTCAGAGACAGGAAGAATCTTGTTTGGAAGAGATGGGGTTTGCTGCTTACAACAGGCACAACCTCCACAACATAGAACCACGGCATGATCTGCCAGGTTCTGGCCAAGCAGGATAAGGTAGGAGGGTAGGAATCCTGCAGTGGGAAGAGGTGCAAGAGCTGGATGGGGGGGAACCACAACAATGGAGTGGTGGAGTTGGTAGGACCTGGACTTCCAAACCATGGCTGAGCAGTGGGCTGCAGTCCGTGGGCTTTGTTGTCTCCTGCCTAATGCACCTCTGCCTGTGCTTGTTTTCTACATGAACATCTGACCTCTGGCTGATCCCTGCTGTGCTCTTTATGCCAGTTGTGTCATAAGGCAGCTAATTAAGCCTGATGTAGAAAAGTACCTTATCTCACTGGTTTATAAATATGTTACTCTCCAGTTTAAGTGCTCTCTTGTTTGGATGCTCTGTGGAAGTTTCGGTTGTTCTTGAATTTCTGCTCACCATTTTATATGCCTGTTCTGTATCTGCTTAAATACACATTGCTTTGCCATTAATGTGCCCCATTCCTTAAATCTTTTCCTGCAATTAATTCTTTTTATACCTCTGACCAACCTCTCTGTTCTTCTCTAACCCAGTTTGGTTTCTGTTACAAATAAATGGGTCTTTGTGATTGCAGTCTCAGGTGGTGCCCAGATGGATCTTGCATTGCTCTGGATATGTTATTTAAGATAAGAGAATATAAAATGTATATGCCCTGCTTTACATTTTTGATGCAAATAAATTTTTTTAAGTCTAGGAACATTAAATATGTATTTAGCTTCAATTGTGAACCATACCTCCCTTTCCCCTCATTTGTGTGTTCATTCACTTGTTAAATGTTGATGGTCAGTGTAAGCCACAAAGATGACTGTGCTTTATTGCTGGTGTTTCCTCACCTGCTCCAGGGCACTGCCCTGGTCCTGCCCTCCCATGTGTTGAGGAGGGGCTGGCGAGCTGGGTCATGCTGCCACGTCCTGGCATGGCACTTGGTGCTTGCTGTCATGTTACTCCAGGATTGCACATGAGGCCAGTTGTTGGTAGCCAACACTGACCTGGAGCCTGACACCTGAAATGTCGCTTGGTGGTGGAATGTGCTTGTGGAGGGATGTGCTGTTTAGAGTCCTGGAATCACAGGCTGGTTTAGTTTGGAGGGAACCTTGAAGAGCATCCAGTCCCAACCCCCTGCCATGGGCAGGGACACCTCCCACCAGCCCAGGGTGCTCCAAGCCACATCCAACCTTCAGCACTGCCAGGGATGGGGCAGCCACAGCTTCTCAGGGCAACCTGGGACAGGGGCTCAGCACCCTCAGCTGGCTCACGTTGTCATTCAGTCTGTCCCACCCCCCACACCCTCCCAAAGTTCCTTCTCATCAGGGTTGCTCTGAATCCATTTTCCTCCCAGGTTAGATTTGTGTTTGAGGTTGTGCTGACCCATGTGCAGGACCTTGCACTTGGACTTGTTGAACTTCATGCAGTTTGCACCTCTCCACCCTGTCCGGGTCCCTCTGAATGCCCTGTCCCTTACGTCCAGCATGGTGCCACACCACGCAGCTTGGAGTCATCAGCAGTCTTGCTGAGGGTGTCCTTTATCTAAATGTCCACGACCATCTCTCCCCTGGAGAGATGACAGCAGGTTGGAGGTGATTGTCAGTTACGCCAACCACAGCACCAAAACCTAGAAGGAAAGAGACAAAAGCCTGGGCAGGAGTGCAGAGGTTTCAGGTCTGGGGATGCTGCCTTCTTGATGAATGCAGGTGGTCAGAAGTCTGCATCCACCCAGACAGCCCCTAGCACCAGGATGAGTCTGCGTGTTGGGGCTCTGAGTGTTTGCTTTCTGAGCATTGAACTTTCTTCAGATGTTTGCAAGAAATGGCCATCAGATCTCATGAGGTATATAAGGACAGTGGGCAGGAGAGGAAAGTAGCTTGTTGGAGTCTTCAGGCTTTCTGGAATGCTGTTTATGGTCTAATATCAATCAAGGATTGAGAAGGTCATATGGGATCTGATGAGGACAGTGCAACAGGAAGAAGTGTCAAAGCCTACTTCAGTGCAAAGAAACAATGGAAATTCCCTGAGGATATGCAGAACTAGTAATCCCTTTATGATTATTAAAGGTGCCACCATCTGGCATTATAAAGTCTATTTTTAGTAATCCTAAACTACGGCTAGAAAAAAAATGGCCTAAAATTTTCTCACTGTGTTTAAAGTTTAATTTTTGCCACAGATCAGGCTGTCTATGTTCAGCCTGCTTCAATGTCATGTGAAGGGATGAGCATGGTTTCTTCTAGAGGGGAGCACTCCTGTGCCTTGTGCTTGTGCCCTGGGGCTCAGACCCCATCACTGACCTGCGATGGGCAACCCCAGCCCCTGCCCTGCCCAGAGCAGGTGATGTGCAGCCACAGACACACAGAGGCCACTCCAGGGGTTCATCTCCAGAGCTGCTGTGTTTGGAGGCAAGGTGTTGCTGCTGGGGGCTCTTGGGGTGGTTGATTGGCTCAGGCTCTGCTGGGTGCAGATGGCAGTCAGTGTTGAAGCAGAGTGTTTTTTATGATCACTAGCAACAAAAGTTAGCAAACCCCCCTTGGTCCTCTGCTTCCCTCTCCAGCTTTATTTCCAGGAATGAGTTTATTGCAGTGCCTCTGTGCCAGCTTCAGGGCTGGGAAGCAATGGGAATTACTGGTGAACCTTTTCTGAACTGGTGCTGGTGTCAGGAAATTCTCCCTCTGTCCCCTTTTGTTTTTTCTGGTGGGAAGGTCATTTTGAAAGAGATGGTAAGAAGCCAAGATGCAGGTAGTTGCTGTAGACTGGTATGAGAATTATACAACCTCTTGGGACTGCTATCTGTCAGAAGTCCTGCTTTCTGCTGTGCTAAATTCCTTTACTTTAGGTTAGGGGAGGATTTTTCCACTGAGAACCTATGTGTTGCAGGTCAGCAGCATGGTTTCTGGGTTGCTGGAGCTACTAAACTGAAAATGTCTTGCTGTGGCCAAATAGCCCTCCTGGAAATCAGGGTCTCATTGACAAGAAATTTTCTGCCTAAGAATTTGGAGGGAAAAAAATCACAAATTGAAAGGAGGATTTAGAGAAGAAGTCAGGCAGAACAGAATCAGGATCTCTGCTGCATGTAGGGAGAACAAAACTGGCATGGGCTGTTGAGATCTGCTTGCCTCCAACTGTGCAAGGTACACTGGTGGAGAGATTTTATTCACTTACAACAAAACAAATCTCTGAACTTTTTTGTAATTTCTTTTTTCTTCAGCATAATTTCCTCTACTGGACAATATTGGTCTTCAGAACATCTGGGGACTTTCTTCAGGTGTTAGATTTTTTTTGTCAGCTTTTTCCTTTTATTAAGAGAAGAGTTAAAAGTGTTTCCTGTGTTGACAACTGTGTTTGCATATTCAGCAGTGAGTAAGATTGCCCCCGTGTCCCTCTGAAACACACCAAACCGAGGTTCTCTAGTGTGTAGATCAAATAGTGCTTGAAAGTCATACAGGTACCCGGTGTGAGGTTGGATTGTTGCATTTTGTCATAAAAATGATAGTATTTATACTTGGCATCTGCAGTGATATGTTGAGAATTCTTATCAGCTTGTCACTATAGCAAAGGAAACCTTGATTACAAGTCAAAAGAGCAAGATATCATCAAAACTCTTATGCCTGTAGCAGAAATCCTCTGCCTTCTGATGTCTTCTCCTCAGGTACCTGGGATATGTGGCTGCCTCCTGAGCCCAGCTGCACAGTGGGGAAGCAGCAGGTTCCCAGCACACTTCACAGGCTGGTTGTACTTGGCTGGTGAGCATCAGCTGAGTGGCTGGACCTAAGTCCAGAGCAAACATACGTACTTGAGATCAGCTAGCACAGAAATTGTCCCTGATTTTTAGTCTTATTTCCAACAGGTCACTCAGAATGCTTCTATCTCTTTATTGAATCTTGCTTTTGGATGGACTTTTTTCTTTGAAGAAATGTTTCTTTCTTCTAAAGATAACCCCTGTTAATTTTTTTTAACACCTTTTTTGACCAAACTTTGGCAATTTGTTCTTCATTCACTGGATGCTCTTCTAGCATCTTCTAGTACTGCTGTACTTACAGTTGCAGATTCCTGGGGGAGAAATGCAACATCAATAACCTTAAGTGAACAGCAAGAATGTTTTCAGGAGGTGTGTTTGGGGGAAGGTGGAGTTATGTTCCTGAGCTCTCTCAGGCCTTTCTCCATTTCCTTTGCTTTGCCTACATGTGAATTCTACAGAAGAGAGACATTTGTCTCTAAACTGTGCCCTGCTGAACAGCATATTTGAAAGCCTAAAGAATTTCAAAAGCATCCTCATGAGTGGCTGCTGAACCAAGTACTTCCCAAACTAATAGCCAGAGCCATTCTTTCTCTCCTCAGGCTTCTTCTAGGAAGGTAAAGTTCTTACCACAGTGAGATTTTCTGCATGTTGACACTGGAAGAGATGGACAAATACAAATGTCTGCTCTTATCCACCACATGCTCCTCCCCTTCCCACATGCTGGATGTGTTTTAGGACAGTTGCATGCTTACAGAGCCTCTCTGTCTTCAGGCAAATTACACCCAGGTTTGCTTTACCTGCTGAGTGCCCTCAGTCAAATTCCTGGCAGATGCTACCAAGCTTTGCTGCTACCAAGCCATCTTCTGGAGCACAGTCCATCCCATTCCCAGGCCACAGGTGATCCATTTCAGAGTTCTTCTTCATAGTTCAGTCCCCATCTTTGGCCCCTTCCAGTTGGGAACCAGATGCTGGCTCCAGCTGCCTTGACCAAGCTGCACACCCTGGGTCGCCCTGCCCTGCTGTCACTCCATAGCTGAACAGGTCTGCTCCTTTTCCTCTGCTCAGCTGCAACATGCTTGTGGCTGCTTCTTTAAAAAAAAGATTTTATTTTATTTTTTTGTAAACTGTAATGTTTGGTTGTTTTGTGTTTTGTTTTGTTTTTTTCAAGCTATGCATATATACCCCCTACCCACTTGGGTGCTTTCCCCTTTATGCATCCTTGGCAGTGAGAGCTGGCTGGTGGATGGATGGGTGATCTCCAAGTTCTCTCTTTGCACAGCAGTTTTCCACTACAAAGTGACTATTTATTTCCACCCCAAACTGTTTTCCCTGATCTGGGAGTTTTCCTTCTTGCCTGTTGTGCTTGAGCTGTTGCTGTACAGGGTGGACAGTCTGATATGTTTCCCCCATCATCAGCTTTCTGTAGAGCTTCTCTGGCTGGTCTGGCAGCCTCAGCAAGGAGAGATATGGGTGGAAGATGCATTCTCCCAAAGTCTGGGGTCTTCAAAAGCTGCTCCTGAGATGGTCATGGCTCCCTCAGGAACAAAAGCTGGGTGAGTGTGTCCTTTGGGACAGGAGGCAGGGAATGCAGAGCAGAAGCTGTTGGTGGCTGTTCCTGGAGAGCCTGCTTGTCCAGATGAGCAGGGGTTGGGGTCACCCCCTCGCTGGCAGATCTGCCATCATGTTGGGAGCACCATCCTGATCCTCCTCTCTGGGAGGAGAGGGTGGGATTCATGTTGTTGTGTGGCTGAGTGGTGTCATCTGCTCCACCTGAGGCCATTGGCCATTCTCCCTCCAGCCAGTGCTAAGAAATAGCTCTTCCAGAGAGCAATTTATCTCATCCCAAGTTAGACATTTAAAATAAGTCTGATGAATCACCATCTGAAATAGCCTTTTTCTCTGTTGACTAGCTTGGATATAGATAGCCTTTTACCCGTGTCTGTCATCTGTCTTGGCCATTAGCAGTGGCTCCTGCAAGCCATTGCTGGGGTTCCTCTGACTTCAGCATCTGCTTTCTGTCCAGAGAGCCTGCTCTGCTGTTTTTAACATCCTGCTGTGGAAGTCAGCAAAGGGCAGCCATCAGTCTGACACTCCTCACCTGTCCCAGGTGGGTGTAACCCAAAGTCATGGGTCCTCTCTTGGAACCAGCACAACATTCCCTAATGAATCATCGAGCTTTCCCAGCATTTCCATGTGGCCAAAGTATCCCCAGAGAGACGGGTGTTCGTGGCTGCCTCAGTTAAATAGCGAATTCCTATCTTTAATCTTTTAAGGGTGAAGTTAATTAACGACTGAACAAACCTACCCTGGATGTCGTTTGCATAAAGATCAGATGTGTTTCTATTCCAGGCCTCCCAGCTCCAGAGAGGTGAGGTTGGTGCTTTAGCAGTTTGCTCCCAAGGTGCAGCTCTGTTGTTTGACTGTCTGGGGCTTGGCTGGCACAGACACTGCTCGAGAGTCTGAGTCTTCAGCTTCAGGAAGAAGTGTGCCAGCAGAAATCTCTGTGCCTGACAGGAACAGCTTGCTTCGAATCCGACCACGTGTTTGTGGATTAAATACAGACCTTGGGTCCAACACCTGTAGGATGTGCCAGGGGCTGCCTTTCTTGGGCTTCCCAAGCAATGGATTGTGGTGTCTTAGAACTGGGGGCATTGCTGGGCATGAGGGGTCATCTGTGTTTCTTCTCATTAAGAATTAGTAATGATCCACATCCTCTGCTCCTTGTTTAAAGCTTGCTGTCCAATCATATCTGTGTATTACCATCTCCCCTTCCTCCCCTGCTGCCTGTCAGCAGCCACAGGTCCTTCACAATGAGCTCGTGGGTGATAGAGTTCAGTAAAATGCTGGGACGTTGTTAATACGGGGTGCCTGCAGACCAGGCAAGAGGTGCTGCTGCCTGCATGCCAGGGTGTTGGTGGCCAACTCGTGGGAAGCCCTTGGGAAGGAAGGGTAGGGTCAGAGCTGAGTCACAGGAAGAGCTTGGCTCTGGTGTAGTCTAAAAGCTAATGCCAGGAGGCAGATCTTGAATCCCATCCATGGAGGGGTGTCCCAGCAGATTGTTAGGAGGCTGATGAGGAGGTACTGTGTTATCTGCTTCTAAAGTACAAGTAAGAATGGCATGAGTGATTTTTCTGTGATTTCTGCATATTACCTCTAAATAGAACCACAGAATTTTTCAGGTTGTTAAGGATCCCTGAGATCATCAACTCCAGCCAATGACCTAAATCCTGGTTAGTTGATTTTTAACTTTAAGAATACTTGCAATTTCTTAGGAGCACAGGCATTACAGTTGTAGGTGGTCTCTCTGGGCTGCTGGAGCAATAACCCAAGAGCTGCCTGGTGTCTGCCCAGAGTTCCTTCTCTGGTGCAGAAGTTGCTGGGGGAGGCTGCGTGCTGACCCATGTCAGACCAGCTGGGGTTTTTCTTCTGGCCTCATCCTTCGAAAAATAGAATCATAATTTGGGTTGGAAGGGACCTCTAAAGGTCATCCTGTCCAACCCCCCCTGCAGGAAGCAGGGACACCCTCAACATGCCCTGAACATCTCCAGGGATGAGGCAATCTGGAGCACCACTGGCCTTTAACTTGATGAGAGTTTTCTTTGTGCTGGGACCGGGCTCTATTCTGTGGCCCTGGCATTTGGATGTGCTGCCAGGACCATTTTGAACCCAGGGATTTCTTGTGAATTGGCTGTTTGTAGTGAGCATCAGCACAGGCTGTGCTGGGTGTTCAACATCTGCCTGTCATTGGCATGGTTCTTTGAGGCTTCTATTTGTTAGATCCCACAAAACATTTTCTTTCCTTTCTGGCTTGGCTAGGTAGGGTCACCAGAAGAGCTGATTCATGCTGCCCTTTCTAATAGACCAGCTTACCCACTTACTGTAGTTGTGGCCTCTGACTCGGAACTAAAATAGTTCATTTGGTTTATTTCAGTTTGCTCCCAAAGCTATAATTATGATAAAAGAAATTATATTCACTTTAATTCTGCATAAGAGCATCCACTTATAAATACGATTTGCTGTGACTAATACATTTCAGTGCAGATCACTGATACAAATTAACTAATCACATTTTGCACATCAGAGCCTTGACATTGTAATAGATTCTTTGTCGGTGGCAGATAAAGAGGATGCATCTGGTGGTGTCACCCTCCTGGTCTGCACAGCAGGGTCAGGATGCACACACACCTTTCACCAAGGTTTCTATTTACAAACTTTTGGATTACAAAATAGTAGCAAATTTCCCCCTCTTCCCATGAAGGTTTATTTAGGATATTTCTGCATTTCCTGGCATTTCTTACTGCATGTATAGTGATTTGGTCCTTCAGCACTGTTATTCTCTGTCCTCTGGGAAAAAACTTCCTTGTACTGCCCCTGACTCTGGAATGGTGTAGGCTGCAACTCACTTGTTGTAGGAGTGCTCCGTAACTCTTTAGTAACTGACTGTGTGTTCCTACAAGTGCATGTAGCTGAGATACCAGCTGTGTGCTCTTGGATGTTGGGACTCTCTCTGGGTTTTGGAGGTGGCTTTGGTAATCATTGTTTGGAATATCCTGGGAATACAAGATAGGTTTTTGTCTTGCCTTGGCTGAAGACAAACCTGCTAACATGGCAGAGATGCATCTTCCTGCCAGACATACCAGCAAACAGTTTAGGACTAAAATGTGTTTTGTAGATGACCTCCAAACATGACCTCTTGGATTTTGGGGATGCCATTTTAGCAATGCATGGTCTTGTCTTTTCTTGGAAACTACTTAAATTAGTAAGACATTCAAATCAAATGCATTTAGGTGTGCACTGAGCTGGCAGCTGTCCCTATTTACCTTCCAGAATTAGAAAATGCTTCATTAATTCAAGTCAGCATCTTCTGTATGCCTCAGCTTGACCTTAGTTATGTCCCAGTTTTCAATTGTGGGGGCACATTGACCTATTATTATTAGAGGGAAAACTTGGGTGTGACTTTGCCAGACTTTAGTTGCCATAGGATTGATGTGCAGTAGGATAAATGAGCACTTCAGGACATGGTTTAGTGGGCACAGTGGTGTTGGGTTGATGGTTTGGCTTGATGATCTTGGAGGTGTTTTCCAACTCTAATGATTCAGTGGTTTCTGCTTGCTGGAGTTGTGTTCAGGGTGAGGCAAGGCTGTGCTGGGCAGAGCACTGGAGTACTGCCTCTGCCTCAAGCTTTGGTGCTCCTCAGCATCCTGCTTAGGCTGTCAGGTTCCTGGACATCCAGGGGGCTGCTTCATGAGCCCCGGGCTTCTCTCTTTCCCAGAGTTATTCCTTGACTCTGCCAGTTTAGTCATAGCAGCAGGTTTGGAAGGATTTGTGTCCCAGTCTAACTAAGGTGTTCAGCCTGATCTGGGATCTGTGTGGCAAATGCTGATCATTCACCTGCAGCATGGTGTTTGGGCAGGTTTCAGTGTTCTTCATTCAACCAAGAGCTCTGAGCAGAACCTGGGAGCTCTGGCTTGAAACTCCCTGAGGGCAAGGACAATCAGGAGTGGGCAGTTGATGGGCTTTGGTGCTTCCAAATCCATGCTTGAGATGAATGTTCAGGATCCTGAACATGATCCTGAGGATCTCTCCCACCAGGGGAGGTTTAGGCTGAATATTAGGATACATTTTTTCTCTGAAAGGGTTGTCAGACATTGGAATAGCCTGTCCAGAGCAGTGGTGGAGTAATCAGCCCTGGCATTTGGACCTGGTCCTTAGGGCATGGTTTAGTGGTGAACTTTAACAGTGTTGTTCAAAGGTTGGACTGGATGATCTTGAAAGTCTCTTCCAACCAAAGACATTCTGTGATTATTTGAATGTCTAGGATGTTCTCATCTCCTCTGCACAGCCCCAATCAGCAGCAAAGCATGGAAGGCCATCTTCTGCAATTGCAGGGCATTGATATGTGCTGATGGTTCAAGAAGCTGCCAGAAGACACCAGTTCCTTTCCTCTTGCTTGCTTCTTTTCTTCTAGGATGATGTTTTCTGGCAGGTTTTGGCAGCATTACAGAAGTGTGTTGCCCTGTAGGTGCAGTGGGAGTTCTGACACCACCATCAGCCCAAGACTCAGTGAAGAATCCAGGCAGGAAGAGGATGATGTTGAATGGTGGAGTCAGCTTCACATTAGGATGCCCTGACCTGCAGTACCAGGCACCTCCTGGTTTGTATGGCATGGCCTGGGTGCCCAGCTGCAGAGCTGGAGGGACTCAGCTCCCCACACTGCTCCTCACTGCATCCCGGGTTGAGCAACACAGGGACTGGAACAGTCCTGTGCTGTGGTCAGCACTGAAGTTATGGTGGTAAAGTGGGAAAGGAGTGGTGAAAGGAGAAAGACTGGTCTTGATTTAGCAGTACAGCATCTCAGTGTAGGCCAGAGGGAGGGGCAGGAACTCAGTGAGGAAAGGCAGCAGAGAATATTTAGGATAGCAGTGGTAGGAAGAACACATACTGCTCTGTTTCTTGGTGATGAGGTTATTTGTTCAGATCTGGAAGCACTCTGGTAGACAAACCAGATAGACGTCTGTCTGGGTTCACTTTTGAGAATGCTAGAATCTCACGGTTTAAGCTTGAGCAGGCCACATGTTGGGTGACATCAGGTTCCTGGCTGTGCCAGCAGCGTGCCAGCTGATGCAGAACTGCTGCTGCACAGCAGGCACAGGGCACGAGTGGGGCACTGGTGAGTGAGCAGGATGTCCAGAGGAGTATGGTGGGCTGTCCAGGATCAAGGAGGAGGTGGTTCAGGGGGCAAAGCAAAAATGCTTTCTGTTTCCTTCCTGGAGAGGAAGGAGAGGGGAGACTTCTCTGTTTTTATCTTTAGTATATGGACTGCTTTATTAATTGAATTTCCTTTTTTGTTTTGGACTTAACGAGGCCTTGCAGAATGGTTTTGTCTCATGGGTGTGAGGCTGTGAAGTACAGTAGTCAAGCAGATTGTCCTCTAAAGACTGCCTTGCTGGGAAGTGTGTGGCCCTCCAGCTTTGGTAAACCAAGGTCGATGGGGCCAGTGTCAGTGGGCTGTAAGATGCCAGGCTGTCTGTGCCCTGTCACTACCCATGGCCCAGTTGTGTCCCAGTGATTAAGCTGGAGACAGCTCTTGTGCTCCATTTGTGTGTTTTTTTCTGCTTTGCTCTCACCTCATGCATGTCCCATGTTTTCTCTCTTTCATTTTCATTCATGCTTCACAGCCGATGAGCAGCTTCGTGAACTAGGTAACTATGAATTTTTCTTCTCCTTTTTTTTTTCTCCATTCCTCTGCATCCTTTTCCACTTTTCTCCTTTTTGTGTCCTCCATGTGTAGGAGTTTACAAGGGGTTCTGGAGACCAGTCTTTCCCTTCCTTTCCTTGATTCTTTCCATTTAGCCTGGATGGGGTTTAGAGGCAGAGTACAAGAAGGGCCCTTCCTTGCCTGTCCTGCTGGTTTCCCACAGTTCCTCAATTTTCCCTGTTCTTGTATGTGTGACATGAGAAGACCAACTGAGGAGATGGAACATGCCTGCTGAGAAGATGCTGCCATGGTGTCTGGTGAGTGCTGTGGCAAGGAACAAGCAGAGGTGCTGGGAGGTGCTCAGCAGATGCTCTAGCAGAGAGGAGGAGCACTGCTGCAAAAAGGATGGGTAAACAAAAGGTGTTACCATTATCTGCTTGGAATGGAGCAGTGCTACTGGGGACTCTCTCCTGCTGTTTTCACTGGGAGCTTCCCAACACCACTCACCTGTCAGTATTAATATTTGGGTCCAGTACCTTTTGGTAGCCTTTGACTCTTGATCAAGAAAAGGGGCACCTCCTCTGCCTATCTGCTGGGTACTTGCTCTTCATCTTTGGCTTTCTTAGGGCCATGGTTTAGCACTGGACTTTGCAGAGTTGGGTTAATGGTTGGATTCAATGAGCTTAAAAGTTTTTTCCAACCAGAACAGTTCCGTGATTCCTCGGGCTACCTCACAACCACTCCTTTAAGAACTGTTGTAAAAATTGAGTATTTTTCTCTTCGTCCCTTGCAGTTTTCTTTTATTTTTCTACCCTCTTCTTGTTGTGTGTCAGAGACTTGAATGAAGTTTGGCTGTGAAGGGCTCATCTCCTAGACAGGAGTTGTTCTCATTTTCCCAGGCAGCTTATTTAATTAGCACATTTCTTTCCCCCAGAAAGGTTTTCCTTCAGTTTGCAACACATACAGCATGGGTAGCATATGTTGTCAGCCATACGCTGTACGGAGTGTTTACTGCACATACATCTTACTGGGTCACAACTTCTTGTCTCTGCTGACAACCTGCATGATGGGGGTTTCTGATGAGATTTCACACCACGCACCCTTTCTTAATATCAAAACTGACCAGCGAGTGCTGGGCAGAACCTAGGTTTCACAATGATATTTCTTCATCGTTCCTCCCTTATTTTCTCTTTAAAGATTCCCAGGGGGTTCAGTCTTTTACTATAAAAAGCCCTTTCATGGCTCCACTTGTGTCACGGGTTGTTCTGTAACTTTTCTGTAGCTGTGAAGTGCTCTTGAAATGAAGTGGCCAGCATTGCAGAGATGAGGTGGCCCATTTATGGAGTCAGGCATTTTGTTCTCCATCTGATCTTTCTGTAAAATTTTATTTTGCTATTGTAGCAGCTCTCCGGAAGTGTCAGCACTTGTGGTGCTTCCAGAGGTCTCCTTGCTCTGGGGATATACTAATTTAGCAAGGAATAAAGTGAGAGCATCCTGAAGTCCACTGCAAACTGCAGCCCTTGGTGGTGTGACACTGTCACCCTCTGAGGCTGTGTGTTTTTATATTCCTTGCTTAATCACCACGTCCCAGTTGGCAACAGCAGTTTAGCACGATGTCACTTTAGTGCAAGGACTTCTCACCTCCGAGTTGTTGGTGTTTAATACAAGAACATAAAATGGTGGTGTTTGATGAGAACAGAGGACCACAGCAGCCTTGGAGAGGAAGGTACAGAGCAGTGCTTGGCCGGTGGCTGGGGACTCACACTGGTAATGGCTCAAGGCTTAATTTATAGCTCTTCCTGATTTTTTTTTTCTCCAGTGGCCTGTTGAACCCATGATAGCTTGTACTGTCAATAACATCCTGTGGCAAAGTGTTCCTCAGCTTGGTGAGCATCATAGGAGGAATCTGCCCTGGTTTGCTGCAGACCTGCTGCCTGGTGTCACACCGACACATCCCATCCCTGCACTGGGAGAGGCAGCCAAGGGCTGGTGCCTCTCTGTCCTTTCCTGGTCACACACTGTCCCTCTGACTTTCCACTCCACTGGTCTCTTGCTTGCTGAAGGGTCCTGGTCTATGAATTAATTTATGTACAGGGTTTTGTTCTCATTGCTCTCCTGTGGAGCTTCTCTCACTTCTCGTTGTCACTTATGAAATGGGAAGACTGGAGCTGTGAGGGCACACCTGGGGTTCAGTGAGAGCCTTGCTCGTGCTGATCTTACTGAACCTGCAGCAGCCAGAGAACAAGATGTTTAGGTTTTCTCCTGACCTGATGAGAGGTGGTGCTAGGTAATGCTCTCAGGTCCAACAAGAAGGAAGATACTGATGCTTGTGTTCATCATGTAGTAGAGTGGGATGGGATGGTTATTACCACCAGTTCATTCTTCTTTAGAAACTGACTTTAAAAGCCCTTTTAACCTTGTATTAACTATGGAGATTAAAAAAAGAAACCAAACCTTTAAAAAATACAGCAGCTAATATGACTTAAATGTAACATTTTCTCTTGTGTCCCAGGAGGAAGAAGTATTTGAAAGCCCCATGTTTGATCATTTTTTTTTTTTGGTACCTGCCATTTTGGGCAGGTGAAGTGAGCTGTGACGATCCAGAGCAGCAGGTTGAACTCTAGTCCTTTTGAGACAGAACAAAGTAAACATTTGTCACTCCTAACACGGTTTTGAATTGCAGGTGTGCAAAATATCATCAGCCCTTCAGAGATCTGATGAACTCATCTCACTTCAAGGCTCTCTGAGGCTCTGTTTCTTTCAGCTGCTTTTGGTCAGATATTCAGTGTGATGGTGTATTCCCTGTAAGCTGAGCCAAGCTTTTCACGACACAGGAAAAGGGTAAGAAAGTAGTAGTAGAGAGATGGAGTGGAAATGTGTGGAGGAGAAGGCAGGGAAGGAAAAGCGTGGGGATGGGCAGAACAATGTGTTTGGGGGCTCCAGATGGAAGGGGTGGGAAGGTGCTGATGCCTGGCTGCTGTCTCAGAGCTGTGGGCAAGTCCTCAGCGTTGTAGGGCTGATGATGAGATGAGCTGCAGGATGGAGCAGGCACCCAGGAAGTGACGGGGTCACCATCCCCTGAGGTGTTCAAAAAGCTGTGTAGATATAGGGTGGAGGGACATGGTTTATCACTGGACTGGGTAGAATCATAGAATCATAGAATGGGCTGGGTTGGAAGGGACCTCAGAGATCATCGAGTCCAACCCTTGATCCACTCCCCCCGTGGTTCCCAGCCCATGGCACTCAGTGCCACATCCAGGCTCTTTGGAAATATCTCCAGACACGGAGAATCCACTACTTCCCTGGGCAGCCAATTCCAATGCCTGATCACCCTCTCCAGAAAGAAATTCTTTCTCATCTCCAACCTAAACCTCCCCTGGCACAACTTGAGACCCTGCCCTCTTGTCTTGCTGAGAGTTGCCTGGGAAAAGAGCCCAACCCCCCCCGGCTCCAACCTCCTTTCAGGGAGTTGGAGAGAGTGATGAGGTCTCCCCTGAGCCTCCTCTTCTCCAGCCTCAACACCCCCAGCTCCCTCAGCCTCTCCTCACAGGATCTGTGCTCCAGTCCCTTCACCAGCCCAGTTGCCTCCTTTGGACCTGCTCCAGCACCTCAATCTCCTTCCTGAGCTGAGGGGCCCAGAACTGGACACAGGACTCAAGCTGTGGCCTCACCAGGACTGAGTACAGGGGCAGAATAACTTCCTTGGACCTAGAGTTGGGTTAATGGTTGGACTGGGTGATCTTAAAGGTCTTTTCCAGCCAGAACAGTCCTGGTGGGACTGCAGGACTGGCTGGTGCTGTGCTTGGCTTCTCTCGGTGCAGCCAGGAGCGAGGGCTGTAGCACAGGAGAGCCCTTCTGCTGCCCGGGGCTGTGCTGCGGGGGTGGCTGCTCATCAGGAACGAATCCTTCAGCTGCTCCCTTCCCTCAGGCACGGCTGTGTGGGTGTTTCTGTCTCAAAGAAATTGGACTGCAGGCTCATGGTGAGCGTAGCGCTGGGCTGGGTGAGGAGCACTGGAGCAGAGGCAGCTCCAGCTCCCAGCACCAGCCTGGTCCAGCTGTGTGCTTGGGGACCTGCAGGGACTGGTACCTGCCCCATGGCCCCTGACCTGCAGGGACTGCAGCCCCCAGACCACCCTGGCCCCCAAGCCAGCAACTGGGAGGCAACAAGGCATGGGGACAGGCACCACAGCCATGCCTTGCAGATGGTCAGTGGCCTTAGGGGACCTTCCAGCATCTGGTTCCCTGCCACTTCATCAAATCCAGCCCTGGAGTGGCCCTGGCAAAGTCATTCACTTGCCTGTCCATAGTGGGCTCTGGAAGATAAAATTAAATACAGTATTAATGAATTCGGGGCTTTCCCCAAGGACTGCACAGTTTAGTGTCTGCTGTTTATTTCACAAGGAATTTTAATGCTGACTGAGTGATCACTCTGGTGTCCACCATGATTTGGACATCGTCCAAATGCATGGTCTCTTCCTCCCACCCCTTGCTGGCTCCAGGTAGAGAACTTCCCAACTTCTCTTCTGCCCCCTGACTCTTGTTATTTCCTGCAAGGTCTTAAAGTTTTCAGGTTGAACGTGAAGTCTTGATTGTGCTTACAGATGTGGTGACACCAAACGTTTTTTTCTGCTTGGGCTGTACAAACTGCGTGGCTTCTTTAGGAAGCAGGGATGCTCTCCCTGGCCCCTGAGCATCTTGCTGGTGGGGGGGCTCCATGGGTCCCCCACCCCCATGTCATGGGAATGCACTTAGGGTAAATTGTCCCCTTTCTATTCTGCCACCATGGGAAACAGGTGCCAGGACCGTATCCCTCTGGAAGCTGAAGTGGCCCCGACAGTGCTCTGGTGTTTGTGCGTTTCTGTAAAATTCTGTGTATTTCATACCACAGAAGATGCTTAATTTTCAGAGCACTTCACTCCTGTGTCGGAGAAGTGCAGCGTCATGCTGCACAGCGCCTTGGCTGGGGGGAGAGGTCTGGGCTGCTGCCTACCGAGCAGCCAGCTCTGGGCATCAGAAATTGCAAAGGTGTCAGTGGGCTGCTCAGAAGTGTTTCATTTGATAATTTTTATTTAAAAAAACAAAACAAAACAAAACAGCAGTAGTGAAATGGCTATGAGTGTTAACAGGAAAGATGCTGTGCTGCTCGCAGCAGGGAGCAGCCCCCTTGTCCTCCGAGGAGCAGTCTGCCTGGGGGGGCTGGGAAAAGCTGGAAATCTAACTAGTGAGAGCTATGGTAGAGGGGTGACGTGGTGCAGAGTGATTGAGCAGTAAAATATCTGTGGAAGTTCAGGGCTAATAAATGCAAATCATGCATATGGTGAAGAATAGCCCAAATGAGATCTAGACAGCGATGGGAGTCACTTAGCTATTGGCATTCAGATGGTAGATCTTGGAGTGGGAGTTTCTTTGTTGCGTTGTCAATAATAATTCTAAATTAAGAGATAACCAGCAGTGCTCCCTGTACAATCCACACAGTGCTCCAGAACTGGTCAGCCCCACCCCAACTGATGGAAAGTTGGGAATTATGAGGAAAGCTGTTAAGACCAAAGCAAAAACCATCAACATGTGTGGTATAAATCCATGATGTGCCTCATCTGACAGCTTAAGCCCCCTTCTCCTGAGCATACAGATGTGTTGGCAGAGCACAGGGAGGGTGAGGAAGGAGATGGGAAGCCTTCTATGGCATCCTGCAAGGAGATACCCTTATCCGTTTGACTTATCCGTTTGGGAAATAGATGGTGTTACAGCAGTCTGTAATTTCATGATCAGTTTGGAGAAACGCTGCTTACTAATCCTCTGATGCAGGAACCTGGAGGTGCTCAAAGAAGGATTGGCTCCAGCCTTAAGGCGGAGGAGAGCATTTTTTTGTGCAGTGTGGTGTTAAACTGCAGAATTTATTGCTGCAGGACACTGTGGAGGCCAAGAATGTGAATGGATTTTTAAGAAGGAGCAGACTCGTTTATGGAAGACAGGTTTGTCAGCCTCTGTTAGGCGAGATGGCTGCTGCAGTCTCTGGCTGTGGGAAACCCCCTGGGCTGTCGGGTGCTGGGACAGAGTGTGCCCCCTCCTCACAGCCCTTTTGGGTGCATACTGGGGATGGGGTGGTGAGCCCTAAGGCTGGGTTCGTGGGGGCTGGGCTGGCATTGTCCATGGCTCCTTGGGTTGTGGCACTGGGAGCTCTTGTTTCTTCTGAGAGGTTGCCCACTGCCTGAATTTGCCTGATTTCTGTGGCTGTTGTTTTCAAGATGAGAAGATCAGAAGCAAGAATGGGTTTGTTCTTTGTGCTGCACTTAATGTGCAAAGTGGGGAGGGAGAAAAACGGGTGAGGCTGAGGATGCTGAGCCCTCTTTGAGTCCCCTGGGCCCAGGGTGCCAAGGTTTGGCTCCGCTCACCAGGAGCATTCCTCTCCATCAGCATCTCCATCTCCATCAGGTGCTGAGCTCCTGCAGAATTTATTGCTGGTGGTGGGTGCTGGTCAGTGCTCCTGGAGAGGGATGAGCCAGGGGGGAATTCCTCCCAAAGAGGCCACCAAGCATGGTACAGATCAGGATTGCCTCCCTGTGTGGCTCTTGAATGGATCTGGGGGATCCCTAATCCTTCTGTCTTTAAGGACAAGCTTTCTGAGCTGCAGCAATAAATTAGAATTGAAATTGCCAGTTCCACATAAGTATCTGATCCAGAAATGTTCCTCAGAGCAGGACTCATTCAGCAAGGGTTTAGAAAAATCACATCAGCCTGTAATAACATCCGAGACGCTTTCTTGCCTTTCTTTGACAAGGCATTTTAGCTGCTTGAGTGGTGTTAATACGGCAAAGCACGTCACAGCACTTCAATGGAAAGAGGATTCAGGCAGCAGACAAAGGGATTTCCTGAACTCGGGGACTCCTCCAGGAAAGCAGCTTGTGAGGAGCATGGGGAGACGAGCCTGCTGCAGCTTAGCAAGGTGGTTGCCTTCCTTCCCCCTGCATCTCTCCCTCCTGGCAGCCCCAGTGCTGGTGCATGGCTGTGAGTTTGTTCTGTGGGCTGAGCTGGGGTCCCCGCTGGCAGCTCCCTGTTCAGGGGCTCGGGAAGCACCTGGGGCTGCTGCTGATCCATGGGGAGGCTGCAGCCCCACGGAGCCCCTGCCCAGTGCTCTGCCCCGCTCCGATCCCCCCAGAGAGGTGGACATGGGCTGTGTGAGGGCAGGTGAGGTGGTAATGAGGCAAAAAACACAAAATGTATGGGCTGAGGAGGCAACATCAGGCAGGTGTGTGGGTGCTGTGTCTGTGTCAGCTCCTGGGACAGAGGACGGGGTGATGGAGGAACCCCAGGGGTGATGGAGGAGCCTGGGGGTGATGGAGGAACCCCGGGGGTGATGGAGGAGCCTGGGGCTGCTGGGCCCTGGGCTCTGCACCCACAGAGTTCTCCCATGGCGGAGCAGCTGGAGCAGAACTGCCAGCACAGGAGCTGGAGCTCTGCTGTGCTCTGGTGCTGGGGCATGTGATAACTGGTGAAACCTGGTCAGGAAGGTAAGGAATTAACAACCACCAGTGCTGGGCAGCTGCTGCTTTCCCCCCCGCTGTCCTTCCAGAGGAGGAGCAGAGGCCGAGGCCGGCTGCCCCTCTGCCCTTCAGGCCCTGTCACCAGCGTGCCTGCTCATGCTGTGTGCACTTCTGCTTCGTTCCTGGTGCTGGGAAACCAAGCAGGTGTTGTATATCCTTTTGAATGAGTATGATACACTTGTTATATGCTCTGTATATATCTTCACAACAGAAAAAACCCAAACCACCAACATTCTAGGAGTGAGGGGAAACAAAACGACTTCAGTGTTTCCTCTGCTGCAGCCCTGGTGTCTAAGGAGCAAACTGTGCCTTCTCCTGGGGTTTTCCTCCCAGGCCTTTTGGTCCTTTCAGGTGCTCTGTGAGAAACCACTGCAGCTGCTTTGTGGCTGGAGCTGGATGGAGGGTCTGGGTGACCACAGTTACCCATGCTTTGGAGCTCTGCTGGTTTTTTTGTTTCTCTAGTAATACAGTGTGTGTGAAACTGAGACCAGGCTCTTCAAGGTGATATTGAGCCCACAGGTGACCAGATACCACGCAGGTGTTCCTCATACATGCTGCTCTGCAGTGCTCCTGCAGATGGTGAGGAATCTGGGAGCCTCCTAAATTTTTTCTCTGTAATTATACATTAAAAAAACACTAAAGCAAAAACCACAACACCACATTTGCAAAGCCTTTCTAATAGTTAACTTCTCCCCCTGAATTCTGTTCTCTTGCTGCTGGCTGTGTGGATGGGACCCAGGGGAAGGTGGGTAGAGCTGTGTTAGGTCCACACGTTTCTGTCGCCCAGCTAATTCATCCCCTGGTTGCCTGCAGGTGTTGGTTGTACTGGAGGGATGAAATCCTTCCAGAATTTTGACACCTGAGGGATCCAGAAGCAGGAGTACAATTGCCTGCAACCCTTTTCAGGTACATGAACCTTTTGAAGAGGTTATGTTTGTGTCTTCCTGTCTCCTCCGTGCAGCACAGGAGTGTTCCATGAGCATTGTGTCTGCACGGATGGGAGGAATTCTGGTCCTTCCAAAGCTCTGTGTCCTCCGTGGGTCCTTTCTCTGCCAGGACATGTCTGAGGGCCAGGAGGTCTCCAGGGTTCAGATTGACAAGAATTACATGGTTATCCAGTGTTGGCTGTTAAAACTTTTGTGTGCTGACAGATTTCAGTGCCCTTTAGTTGTTCCCATCTGAGCAGCTCCTTTGTAATTCTGTGTCTTCTGAGCGTGTGTCCATCTCTGCTGAGTCTCATGTCTGCATTTTGGGGGAGATGCTAGCAAATTAGAAGTGTAAAGGAGATCTCAAAAAAGGGATCTGGCTCTGAAAAGCTTACACAAAACAAAAGCTTCATACTACAAGAGCTGAATGTTGTGTTGTGATTTGGTTTCGTTGTTGTTGTAGTTTTGGTTTGTATTGTTTTGTTTTAAATGTTGGGGGCTGTTTAACTAGTACAGTGACTTACCAAGTGCTGAAGCGGGTTCCCTGCCTTAGGCATCTGCTCTGACCCTGTGAAATGTTGGGACACTGAAGATGGGATGTAGTTTGGGGTTTCTGTCTAAAACACTTGTTCTAATACAGAGTAGTGGGCAGGGCTCAGAGATTCTATTAACTGGCAAAGCAAGATCAATGCAACAGTTTCCTCCATCTTCAGGAAACATAAACTCACAAAGCCCCATGTCCTTGGGCACGTTGTGTTGGGCTTGTGACCTGACCTGAGCAGGGTGCCCATGGCTGTGGAAGCTTCCCAGGAATGAGGGAAACTGGCTGGAGGAAACATGGGACTTCAGGCAGTGGCTGTTTGTAAAGTCCCTATTGGGACCTGCAGACCCAGGCCCACGTGTCCTGAAGCTATCAGCAGGCAGTGGAAGCAGATGGAGGAAGAGACAAACTTTGGATTTTGCAGCTGGAACTTTCTGATACTCCAGTGGTAAAGAATGGTGCCCCTGGTCTGTCCCAGCAGCTGGGAGGGATGGTGACTGAGGTGTGTCCCTCCAGCTGGGAGCTGCTTTCCGGCCCTCTCTGAGCAGTAGAAGCTGTGGTCAGTACAAAATCCTGCCCACTGACCAGTGGTTAATTTCCAGTGTCTGGTCTTACTTGGATTGAGCTGTAGATGTTGAAATCCTTTCACTTTATTTCTGCCTCATTTATGGGTCAGGGAGAGCACACGTGAGCAGAGTGGGATTGCTGACACTGTTGTGACACTTGGCTCTGTTCAGGAGCTGTCAGAAATGTTGTCTACAGTGAAGCCCAGGGACTCAGGGTTGTTCACCACCTCTCCACTGTGAGCAGCATTGGCTGTTGCAGCTTGGTCTCTGGTTTGTGTGGGCAGGATGGTTTCAAAACATGGAGGGGAGGCTCCCACAGCCAGATTGTCCCACCTTCTCAGGCCTCCTTTTTCTCTCAGTGATGGCCAGTGGGTACGTGCTGTCCTTCCTGGAGACTGACTTGCCCCATCACCAAATGCCATGGATGGGACATCTGCCTGGTCCCTGACAGCTGCCACATGTGCTGCCCTGAGACCTTGAGCCAGCTCCTGGGAACCTGGGTCAGTGAGGATGTTGCTGCAGCTGCCTGCAGGGGACAGAAGTCATGAGCATATAAAAACTGATGCTTCAGGTACAAACCAACACTTGTGACAGATTTGGGAAGAGGCACCCCCACACTCACCCCCTCTGCAAGGCAAGGGACTCTGATGCAGCCTGTCAGAAGCCATCTGCCCCTTCCTGCGTTCATGGGCAGGAGAGGAGGTGAGATGAAGTCCTGCTCAGGCAGCTGCATGAAGCCCATGTCCCTCCTCCCTCACCCCTAGCCTGCAGTTTCAAGGCCAGGTTGGATGGGGCTTTGAGCAAGCTGGTCTAGTGGGAGGTGTCCCTGCCCATGCAGGGAGTAGCACTGGAAGATCTTTAAGGTCCTTTCCAACTCAAACCATTCTATGATTCTGTGTGGTGTTGTCATCCTCAAGCAGTGGTTTCTGCCTCCACAGAGGATCAGCTCAGGAAGCTTTTGCTCATGTCCGGGACTGGGGGTTGGACCCGGTCTCTCAAGGTTCCTTCTAAGCCCTAACATTCTGTGATTCAGGATCCTTCTCCCGCCCATTCCCAGGCAGCAGCACTGCAGAGCTGGTGCCCAGCTGTACCTCCTCTTGCTATAGGCACTGAGCTGAATCTCCTGGTTCTGATTGTACTCCACAAGTTGGGAAGTGAGATGTCTCCACTTAGTGGTCAGGGTGAACCAAAAAACAGAGGACAGAAATACCCTCTGTTACCCCCTCTGCCCTCCCAGGGGAAGATAGAAGGGGAATAAAGAAGAGGGACTTCAGGGTTGGAAGTTGAAACTGGAACAGAGAAGGAACAGTCACATGTGGGATGAGGAACAACTATATACAAAACCCCATTTTGATGATCGCTGATACAGGGGTCTGAAAGCCCCTGGTGGCAGAACTGCCTCAGGAACATGGCCCAGGGCTCTTCCAAGTGCCCGATGGATTCGGATCCTGCAGAGCATGCGGCGAGCTGAGGACAAAGAACCAGCTTCTCTTCAAGAACTCTGATGAAGGAAAGCAGGAAGGGAGAAGGGGAGGTGGAAGGGAAGGGGCAGACTTCCCCTCCCTCCTCGTTTTCATAGTGTATGGCAGGATTTTGCTCCATGCAATTAACCTGAGCCCCTCAAACCAGACCCCATAGGGAGGTGCTGGAGCTCATGTTCCTGCACACACTCAGCAGCCTTTTACCCCTCTCCCTGCACTCCAGCTTCTGTCTGAGACTCCTCACCCACTCTGGTGGGTGCTTTGGTAAGGTTGCCAGATGAGCTAAGGTGAGCATGGGCTTTAGAGGGGCTGAGCTGGCCTTTCTGTGACCACCACGGTGAGTGGCAAGGGAGAGTTTGGACCAGTGTGAATCAGAGTGCAGAGCTTAGGTGGGCGCTGTCTTGTGGTCCAGGGGGTTCTGCTCACAGCCACAGGAGTTTCTGAGGGGCTGGAGATGGCCCAGTTGGTGCCTGATCACCAGCAGAGGTAGACATGGGCTGTTACCAGGATTTTCTGTTTGCTGCTTTTAGTACTGTTTCATACCAGGGATTATTGAGTACTTTCTACTTTATCCTTCGGAGGCAGACAGCAGGCAGGCTCCCTCCAGCTCATCCTCGTCTTTTTGATTGTGCTGTCCAGATCCAGAGGCTGTTGGATACGTCTGCTGAGCATTATCGGCTGTTGCTGGCAGGGTGGAGAAAGAGGGAATGAGTCAGGGTATGTGTGTTGGATTCAAGAGCACAGCACTTCACCCTTTCCTCCCCCTTCCTTTTTATGAACCTGGAATGCCTCTGTAGTCATTCATCTGGAACGAAGAAAAAACAAGGAGGAGCAGCTTTGCCAGCAGCTGTCTGCACTGCTGTCTCACTCCCTAGGTTGTTCTCACTGAGGTTTGGGCAATCCCCAGGTGCTGCTTTTTATCATGGGGGATCTCTGAGTCCACCTGCTTGCAGGTACCACCCTACCTCACCTTTAGTCCAGCACATGAGGAGCTGGTTATTATGGGAGTGGATCTTTTGCTGTCTGATAACCAGCTCTGTGTCCTCATCAGGGCTCCTTGAAATCAGTTCTGTGCTTTGTGCCTCTGTCAACACCTTGGGCACAGAAAACATTGAATATGGGTGAGGCTGTACCTGTGTTTGCAGACCCATCCCCAGCTCCGTTCCCTTCTCTGGACACTCTCCAGCCCCTCAATCTCCTTCTGCTCCTGAGGGGCCCAGAACTGACCCCAGGATTGGGGGTGCAGCCTCAGCAGTGCCCAGCACAGGGGATGATCCCTGCCCTGCTCCTGCTGCCCACCCCACTGCTGGTCCCAGCCAGGATGCTGGTGGCCACCTGGGCATATGCTGGCTCTTTCTTTGCTAGGCAGTTTTCCAGCTGCTCTTTCCCAAGCCTGGCATATTGCAGGAGGTTGCATCCTCCAGCCACACGGCGCTTGGCACGTGTTGAACATCCCTGCCCTGGCCTCTGCTTGCTCTGGCACAGCTGGCTGTGCCTGTATCCTGCAGCTGGATGTAGATGTTTCTGGGATGCCCTCTCAGGGCTTCCTAGAAGTCTTTCCATGATGTGAGGCAGATGCTGATCAGCATAGGAGAGGAAGAGATGGAGGGGAAATGTTGCAGGCTGAACTGTGCATACTTCTGGTTTGTGAAGACCATCCATGAGAGGAGTTTTCCGTTCAAAGCAGCTTTTTTGGGGCACTTTCAGAATGTCAGAGGGAGCAGACTTGGGCTTCTGCTTCCCTTTCTTCATCTCAGTGTGGTCAGCCATGCAGGGAACATATGAGGAACTGTGGTGAATCTGATTGAATTGCAGCACCAGAAGAAACTCCCAAAGGATTTCCCACCAGGTCAGGCTTGCCAGCTGGAAATGAAAGGGAGCTGAACCCATGAAAAAGAGAAACTTTAGAGCCAGGACAAGACACCAGGTTTTGTGATAAGGTGCCAGGTGCATCCTGTAACGGGGAAAAGTGTCTCTGTGAGGGTGCTGAGCCCCTGGGTGCCCAGGTTGCCCCCAGAAGCTGTGGCTGCCCCATCCCTGGAGGGGTTGGAGGTTGGATGGGGCTTGGAGCCCCCTGGGCTGGGGGAGGGGTCCCTGACCATGGCAGGGGGGTTGGAACTAGATGATCTTTAAGGTCCCTTCCAATTCAATTGGATGGGATTCTATGAAGTTGGGGTACGTCAGGGGTGAAGAGATGTCCCCTGAGACAGAGGACACTGTTGTACAAATTGCTGAGGGTGTGTGCATGAGGATCCTGGGCACAGCAGTTTGTGCTGTGATTCATCTGAGTTTTCCAAGGCAGACTTGGCTTTAGGAAAGGTTTGACAGACCCAGCATCCTGAGACATCTCCCTGGAGGCTGTTGTTCTGTCTGGCTGCTGGGGCTCTGCAGCTCCAGGACGTTGGGATCCTGAGCAGTGGGTGTGGGACCCGGATGGTCTGCAGTGGCTGTGGAAGGGGCAGGGGGCCTCAGTCCCTGGGGGATCCATGCAGTGTGGATATAGTGCTGCTGTAAGCAGCCTTGGTGGGATTATTGTCCCCAGGAGGTAGGGAAGGGAAAGAGGGAAGGACCAGGAAGTGCTGGGAGAGGAGCAGGGTCAGCATGGGCAGTGGAGGAGAACCGCAGCCGACACCTCTTGGCTTTGGCCATCTGGGCCAGGGCCACACTGCTCAAGCTTCACATACCATGTTTCAAATCTGCTGTCTGGGTACCAGATCCTGAAGTTCTGCTTAGATTGGAATGTCCTCATTAACATTTTGGGAATACGCTAATTCCCTTCCTTTCCTATTCCAACCTGCTGACTTTGATTGGCACTATTTTTTACAATAAATGCTTAATTAAAGGCATAATGACTGTATAATGATTGTATTAAAAGCAAGATGATTATAAAAATCAGCTTAGCAGCTGGAGGCTGCAGGGCTGGAATAGCTCAGAGCAGCAGTCAGGGTGGTGAAGGCTTTGCACACCCCCTGCTTGTATGCAGTGTCCCTGTTGCTGTTGTACTCAGACCCCCAGCCCAGGGACCCCTTGCTCTGGGCACTGTGCAGAGAGATTTCACTGCAGAAATATGGAATTCCTCTGCCATATGGAATTTTAGCCTAAACTACCCGAGGGTAGGGAGAAGACCCTTGTGCTGTTCCTGCCTCCTCAGGGGATTGCTGCAGGTGAGGCATGGAGCTGTGAAGGAGGCTACAAGACATGATGTGCTGCTGCATGATGTGCAGCACCAGCTGCAGCCTCAGCCCTCTGCTGGGCTCCCAGACCTGTGGGCCAGGTCCAAGGTCTGGGTCCTTCTATGCAAGGTGCATCATGGCCCATCCAGCCCAGGGACCCTGAAGCTCTGGGCTGTGACAGACCATGTTGCTCCTCAGGCTCAGCATCACTGTCCCCAGCCAGGGTGAGATGTGGCAGCTTGCTGAGAGCCCACCAGGCCCCTCCTGGCCTCTTTGCCTCCTCTCCAAGCATCACTGCTCCTCACTGAGCCACCTTGGCTGGTGTGCATGCATGGTTCCTGGACGAGCAAACCAGGTCCTTCTCTTTGTCATGAGCTCACTCCCAGCTCATGCAGCTCTTGACCCTAATGAGAGGTGGCCATGAAATATGGCAGCTGGGTTAATTGGCCTTGAAACCTTTGTGGTGTGCCCTTCAGGCACTGATGACCTTGACATGAAATTCAGACAGAGCAGTGATGACCCAGGAGGAGGAGTGTGACAAACCCCGCAGAGCCTGTGGCTTTGTCTGCTGTTGGACCATGTGCTGTGCTGCAGGGCCAAGGGCAGCCTGCTCTGCTCTCATCACTTCTGCACAGACTCCTGCCCTTCACTTCTAATGGCACTCAAGTGGGTCCCATCTGCTCCTGGAGACTTTTCAGGTCCCCAGGCCCTGAGCTTAATTGCTTTTACCTGCCTGTGCCTGAAGGTGCTGGAGAGCTGCAGTGTAGTTAGTTGGTGGCAGATGGTGCAGGCAGGGGTGGGCTGGGCTGGGCTGTCTCTACTTAGCACAGTTCCCTCTCTGTGCCTGTTCTTCAGGTCATCTCCCCATCCATCTGTAATGATCTCATTTCCTCCAGTGCTGTATCTGAGTTCTGTGCCACCTTAGACCTTGCTCAGACCCAGCTGTGCCTCTGCTCCTCTCTGGGACCTGGAGCCCCAATCAGACACTGAGAGAAGTAATTTTTGTTTCTTGATGTCTAGAGTTGTGTGCCTCTTAAGTAGGTTATGTCCATCAAAATGCAGATTGTGTGTCTTAGATGATGTTCTAGTGGTCCTGAGTGGGGAGCACTGTGTCTCTGGCTTCAAGCATCCAAGCACGGGTTGTGCCTTCAGGCAGGAGCTGCGAGGACAGCCTGGGCACTGTCACTTGGTTGCTGTCAGCATCACGATGCTTGGGAGCAGAGCCTGGGGCATGTCCCTGTCTGGTCTCCCAGACAGAGAGACAGAGATGCAGAGATGCCACCACAAACCTGTGTCTAAGCTGTCCATGGGAAGGGCTGTGGGGAACTGGTGTGGGCAAACCTCTGCAGACCCGCCAAGGCCTGTTTGGTTTTTCTTCTGAACTGGGCTTAGCAGCATGCTGGTCCCTTGCCTGTGATGGTGGGCCTGAGCTCCTGGGAACAGGATGAAGGGTCGTTTCTGCTCCTTGGGCACACAGCATTGTCCTGGCAGTTCTCTTTTTACAGACAGAGCTGGTCCAAGCTTGCAGAATAAACTCCTGCAGAAGACACCCACCACAGCCCTGCTGTCCTGAGCTTCAAGCCCAGCTGTCTACAGCACCAGGGCCAGTGGCTGCTGCAGCATCACTTGGGTAGTTCTTTGGGCCACAGTAAATTTGAATTATCCACAGGATTTCATGAGGAAACACACCCCACCCTTCTTTTATTTCTAATACAGCGATGAAGGGTTTTCTTCCCTTTTATCCTTCTCTATTTTTGAAAATTGTTTACATGTAAAGTACCATGAATGCAAAATAGCAGGGTGCCAAAAAAGTCACATCCATTGTCTGGACCATTCTGTGTATGGAAAGCAGATCAAAGTGCCCTGTCCTTAGAGTTAGCTTTAGTTTAGGGTTTATTTCTTGTCCTTTCCTTTTGGGATGATTTGCATTTTTTGCCTGTCCTGGAAGTCTATGATCTGGCATGTTGAGTTGCTGCCAGAGTCTCTTGGCTATGTGGAGGATCTGCTGGCTTTGCTGAGGATGCCTGGAGAGCACATGCTCCTCAGGACCCACATGCTTGGCCTGCTGTCTTCTCTGCTTGCTCTGCTCAGCATGGCAGGCTGCAGTCTGGGCTCTGTCCAGGGCATGCAGCTGCAGAATTTGCTGCTTTCATCTGCTGGTAACCAGAAATCCTGCCAGCAATCCCATGGGGTCACTGGAAGCTGCAGCTGGAGCCAGGCAGAGGCTGCACAGTGTCTGGCGTGTGATACACTGCACTGAGACTGTGCCCAGGACTGAAAGCATCTTAAACCTGCTCTGAGTGTGATGTTGTTGTTTTCAACTCTTAAATTTCTTAGGGAGACTGTTGAAAAGGGTCTCTTCTGTATGGTCTGAGTATTTGTGCTCTTAGTTCTATCTTAGCCCCTGTTGTGAGTCAAGGAAAGGGATGTTCACAGAGGCAGGAATTCCTCAGCCTGTATCATTCTTTCTTCTTTATTTAAGAGGGAAATAGTGTTCTGGTACCAGAGTGAACTTGCATAGTAGACTCCAAAGCTCTCCTAGAGCCGGTCATTTTCACTGATGGGTTTTTGGTCAAGATCTCCATTAGCCACAGAGTTTAATCTGACTCTGGTCCTAGAGAGCACCTGAAGTCAGCAGAGGTGAATAAGTGACTAGAGAGCCCATTGGCTTTTTACCTCCCTGCCTGTGGAGAGCTGATGTTTTCATGGCAGGATGACTGAAGAGTCTCCCCTTCCAAGCTAACACTTTCTGGGTTGGATTTCTTTCTGGAGTAATTTGTTTTACTGTTATGATGAAAGCATATAACCTTTCAGTGAGAGAAGTCCACTTAGTTGCTTTGAGACTTTTATCACCATGAAGGAATGCAGGTGGGGGAGATGCTCCTCCTGGAGGAGCATCACACAAACCCTGTTGGGATGGGAATGACTGGAGGCTGTTACTGGGAGCTTCATGTGCTCTTACGTTCTGGTGTAATCAGGTGCTTCTGCATTTCAGCTGCTGAACTGTTGCTGTGTTTAACTGCTCTGGACAGTGAGTGTAGGACTCCCCAGGGGGAGGTGCTGGGGGAGAGGCTGGCTAGGAAAGCTAGGTTGAGGCAAGACCTCTGTGTAGAAGTTCTTGCTCCAGAGGTGTACAGCTTCTCGGGCTAGGGACACTTTGGGTAGAAGTTACTGTCCTGGTGATACACAGCCTCTAAGGCAGGGGACACTTCTGCAGCAGAGTTGCTCAGGTCTCCAGCAGGAAGAAGCATGCTGCTGTGCCTTTGATAGGGAGAGTTGTGGATGTACAGAAGTCTGGGAGAGTGTCCAGCCTCAGGATGTACCTAGAACTTCCCACTGGAGAGCCAAATGCTTTCCTCTGTGAATCAGAACTGCACCAGGATGTGCTTCTGTACCTGGGCCACACGTGAACAGCTCATTGTCCATGTGTCAAAATACATCTGCAATGTATTTTGAGGTCTGCATCAGTGGAGGTGTCTTTGGTGGGATGGTGGATGCATCTCTGGTGCAGAAGACATCTCCATCCACACCTGGCTTACAGGATGACTCCATTGCCATGTTTCATGCAGATTCTGTCTTCTTATCTGTAGTTGATACAGAAGCAAGTGGTGTTTGCTGAAGGCTTGCTCAGGTGTAACCAAGATCAAAAGCCACCCCAGGGTGTTTCAGTGGAAGATTATGAGACTGGTGGACAAACCATTTTTTCCATTCACCAGGGGTCCCATATGAATCTTTCATGTTTTCCCTGAAGTCTTTAACTGCCAACTTGGGTCTCCCTTGTTTTTTTACTAATAAAACCAAATAAAATCTGTTACTGTGATGAAAGGACCCTGCAACATCTGCCAGTTGGATTGTGCACAGTCAGTTTATTAATTTGATGGGGCATTTGAAATCAGCTTTTATAATTGCATTTTAATTTCATAACAAGCAAAGCAGCTGTGTGGAGTGAAAAGCTGGGCTATGGTGGCATATCCTGGGGGCTCACTAACTCTGGGAATAATAGAAGTGTAGAATTGTAGAATGGGTTGGAAAGGACTTTAAAGGTCATTTGGTTCCAACCCCCCTGCAGGGACACCTCCCACCAGCCCAGGCTGCTCCAAGCCCTGTCCAGCCTAGCCTTCAACACTGCCAGGGATGGGGAGTAAGCCATGAGCAAGGGTTTAAGCCATGTGAGACTTTACTTTTCTTGGCTTACTTCTGGTTTTGACTGTGTCTCAGTGTAGAAACCCTTCCTGGTGGGGGAAAGCAATAACGGGGAGAAACTCAGAGCCTGATAAGCTCTGGAACTAAGTGAAGGTCGCAGCACAACACTGCTGCACAGGTGAGAGAATTGACCACAAAGTAGGTCAGTTGCTGATAATTTTTCAGAACTCGGTAATTTACAGCTGAGACTGAGCAAAACTGCTGTCAGCATGGTTCTGGCAGGTTCTCTTCTGGCTCCCCAGCACAGCACTGGCTCAGAAGTGGAAAGCATGAAGGTGAAGAGTGTGGCTGAGAGGTCACATCATTTCCATGTGAGCCTCTCAAACAGGTGTAGGTGCTGTGTATAATACCCAGGTTACCTGAGCCATGAGGACATGGGGGTTTTGCACCAGTTGGCAGTGTATGCTTCTTTGCTGGGAAATTGCTTTGGAATAAAAGATCCTGGAGACCTATGTGTGACAGAAGCACCTCTGGGCCTGATCTTGGGTTACAGGAATGCATGGTGTTTCCTGATGTGCTGTGCATCTCCTCTTGCAGTGAGGTCACAGTACCTGTTCCACTTTTTCATTTTTTAGCTTTCTGTAGTTTGTCTTTGCCTGAAACACATCTTCCAGGGACCAGCTCTGTTGGGGTCAGGTTGGATGTAGACTGGAACAAGCTTTTAGCAACACAGTTGAGTTTACTTCAGCCACACTTGGCAGCTGTATGCTGTAGTGAATCTGGAACCACAAGTAATCCTGGTGCCTGGGGGTGTGGAAAGCCCTGGAGCATATGGGCAGCAGTAGTGCTGCCAGCACCAGGGGCCCAGGGGATCATCTGATGGATTTTCCAGCACTGCAGATCTGCCATTGCAGTTGTGTGTCAGGTTTGAGCGCACCACCAACTCTGTCTTAGCTTTTCTCCCTCACCACTGAAGGGATCTTTCTGGGTCAGGGTGGCTTCAGGAGGTCTGTTCCATCAGAATGGTCAGGGAAGGTCTCTGAAAGCCAGGTCTGATGCCCCTCTCTGTGCTGCCTGCTGCACAGGCAGGGGTGATGCCTCTGGGGATCAGGAGGTGCCTTGGCACAGGGCTGGGAAGTCTTGGGTTCATGTTTTGTGTCTGTCCCTCAGGTGGCTCCTGGTAGTCATTTCAGAGATAAAGCAAGCAGAGTGGCTTTGTTCCTTGTTTGTAGCTCAAGACATAAGACATGAATTCCAATATTTTTGTGCCTCTCAAGGGGCTGAAACTAGACGAACCTTTTATCTAGGAATTTGGCCATGACTGCTCCCAAGGATGTGGCAGACCAGAGGCTGAGGTCCAGGTATGGGTCCTGAATGAGGCTGGGGGGAGCTGGGAGCTGGTCAGCAGCAAAGGGAACATAACAGGGCCCCCCTGCCTCACAGACCTTGGTCAGCAGAGGAGAGGACAAGCCTGAACAGTGCCAGGGTGGCCTGGAGAGATCTGTGATCAGCAGGTTTGTATTGGAGCCCTTGGGGAAGGTCACAGGGAACACCAGGACTGTCCTCACACGCTGCCCGTTCCACTTGGCAGAGGGATGCTGAGAGAGCCCAGACCCTGTCAGCACTGCTGAGGACTCAGGATTGAACATCATTAGAGCAAGAGGGAACTTTGGTAGTGAGGAAAGCATGAGGGACCTCAGCAGGGTTCAGGATGGGGGTCCAGAGGGTGGGTGAGGGTTGGTACGAGCATACCTGTGAAAAGTGAAATTAAGGAGGTTGAACATTGGGAAGTGAGGCCTGTGGAGTTTTCCTTGTTGCCTTCTGAGCTTTTCATCTTCATGGAGTGACTTGTCCCAGCACAGCAGAGCCTGAGCTAGAAGCCCTGTTGTCTGTGCTGAGGTAGCTGGGTTCCTCCCAGCTTCTCCCCTCACAGGGCTGTGAAGTGAGGACAGCATCACACGTGCTTGGCTGTGAGATGGCTCATTTGCTGCCCTGGAATACGTGGGTGCAGTAAGTTAGGAGCTTCTGCATGTGTGTCATTATCTCAAAGGTGACAAATGGAAAGAGTGCAGGTGGGACCTCCTGTGGACTGGGTCAGCAGCTCTGATAGGTGCTCATCTTCTGTCTTCACTGAGAACAAAGTGAATTAATTGATGTGTGTCTTGGAGAAAACTGCTGTGGCACCACCACTGTAGTGTGGAGAGGCCCCCAGCGTGGGCTCAGGTCTCCAGCAGCTGCCACCTGACACTGCCTGCCAGGAGAAGAGCTTGGGTGAACCCTTTCCCTGCAGCATGGGTGGATCCTGGTCTTCCAGCCTTGTAGTTAAGGCTTTAGGCAGAAGTAAAAACCAAAATACTTCTTGAAAGATACCACTGATTTCAGAGGCCAAGGGCTCTATGGGCAGCCCAGGTTCCAGCTAAGTCCATGCAGTTGATAGTGGCTGGGTCATGCAGCTTCTTAAGCCTGACTTTTTTTTCTTCCTTTTATTTTCATTTCTTTTTATCTTGGAATATGTGAATCAAAGGAAAATGGGAGCTTCAAGGGGAGCAGGGGTGGTAAGAACAAACTAGAATTTTGCAGTCCCAGCCACCTGTGAGGGTGCTAGCACAGGTGAAAGGTGTATCTGGGTAGCATCTAGAGTTCTGTCAGCTTGGAGCCCTGCTTTGTGCCATGCAACAGGGCAGGGGCAGGGTTGTGTAGAGTCAAGAAGCAGAACAGCTGGGAACACAAATATGGGGTGCAAAGAGGTGGTCTTAAGGAGGTGACACTGCTGAGCTGATTCTGCGTGTAGAATTTAAGGGTTAAATGGGATTGAAATGAATGTAAGGAACACAAAGGCAAAACGTTTGGTCAGGGCAGCCTTCTCACTTGGAGCTGGCTGGGGTCCATCAGCATCATTTCAGTAGGGAGTTTCCCACCAGACCTGAAGGATGCTACAATGGATTCTCCAAAGGAGAAGTTGGCAGGTAGAGTGGAGTGTGTAGAAGACAGCATAAAAAGGTCTGGAAGACATGTCTGGAGATGTGTAAGGGCTGCAGTGGCATGGGGGAAAGTAGGGTCAGGTCCATGCTAGAACAGTGGTTGAAGGTGGATTTGTGCCTCAAGAAGGGAAGGTGGATATGAGAGTAGAGTGGGAGTCAGAGGAGAACCTTCAGGAGTAGAAAGCCAAGATTTGTGCCTGCCCCATCCCTGGCAGTGTTGAAGGCCAAGTTAAATGGATCTTGGAGCAAATTGGGCTGGTGGGAGGTGTCCCTGGCCATGCAGGGGATGGGACTGGATGAGCTTTAAGGTCCCCTCTAACCAAAACCAGTCTGGAATTCTGCACTTTCGGCAGCTGCTGTGGGCTTTTTGTAGAGAAACAAGATAAACCAGGTGCCTCGAGTTGCCAGTGAGTGGGTGTGAGTCCACCTGTGCCTGGTTAGGGCAGGCCCCATAATACCAGGGGGCCAATAAAGGTGGGACACACACCCACAGAGGGCAGTCCAGCTAAGCTCACTCTTGTGTGAGGCAGTGTAGAGGCCAGCAGCTTGTTGAGCCTCAGGAACAAGAAGAAAGGCTCTTCCCGCTACAGCTTTTCCTCCAGGATCCTCGCAGGAAAGCCCAACTCAAGAACGTGGAAGTCACTTGGACTTCTTTGATTATGCCATGGGGCAAACAGCAGGACAGCATGACATGGGGAAATGATGGTGGGACCTGACTGGCTGGTGTCTGGGATCCAGAGTTGGCTAGCTATGACTTCCTTTGTTAAAGATACTTTTTTCCCCTACATGTCTTGTTTGTTAATTTCTTCAGAGCATATTTGAGCATCTCATGTACACATCCCAACAAGACTTGGTGGGTACCTCATTACCATGTTTATAGCTATTCAAATTACCAGTGACCTCCAGAGCTGATGGTTGTGTGTATGAGTTTCCCAGCTTGCATTGATGATTTGTGGCCTCAGTAGACCATTTATTTCTCTTTTTCTGTCAGCACCAGCTTTCTGTGGTTTTGCCCACTGGGTCTGAGGCTCCCCCCTGGGAGAGGAGAGTTGGGCTCACAGGGAGTTCTGAACCTGGCACTGGAGGAGAAGGGCCTTTGGAGAGACAGTGAGGGATGGCATTGCATCCCCATGTCGAGTCAGGTCCTGCTGATGTCCAGCTGAATCCTTTCTGTGTGCCAGGCATGAATTCCTGGGGCTCCAGAGCTCCTTGGCACCCATCCTTGGCCCAAGGCTCATGCTCCCTGTACCTCGTTTCTGGAGAAGCTGCATGTTAATAGAGCAAAAAGTTTGAATGAGCTGACTGAGGCTGAGGTACTTCCCTTCTTCACCCCAGCCTCACTGATAGAACCAGGCGTCAGCAATCCCATGTCCCAGAGAGCAGTGAGATAGTTCACAGCTCTCAGTGGAGGAGGATCAGGTGAGAGAACATTTAAACAAGGAGGACATAGGAGAGGCCATGGGCCTGGTGAGATGCACCCATGGGTGCTGGGGGAGCTGGCTGATGGCTGTGCCAGGCCACTCTCCATCCCCTTTGAAAGGTCATGGTGGTCAGGAGAGGTTCCTGGTGGCTGAAAGAAAGTGAACACCACTCCTGTCTTCAAGAAGAAGAGAACTCTAGGCTGGTCAGTCTCATCTTGATTCCTGGAAGGATGATGGGAGGAACCAACTCTGGAAACCATTTCCAAACCCGTGAAGGACAAGTCAGTGATTTGGAGTTGCCAGCCTGGATTTGTGAAGGGGAAATCCTGCTTCACCAAGCTGAGAGCGTCCTGCAGCAAGGTGACGAGCCTGTTGGGAGAGCTGTGGGTGTTGTTTACTTTGACTTGAGCAGGTTCTTATGTTGTCTCATGCAACATCCTCAGAGACAAACCAGTGATATGTGGACAACTTCAGTTTTTCCTTTAATCAGAATAGATTCAGATTTGCTCTTACCTTACAATCTGTGTTCAGCTTGATGCCAGACAGGCTGAAAACTTCAGTTATTCCAGTCCTCAAGAAGCAGCAAATCTTAGAAAGGAGTGCTGTGTGCCTCCAGAGCCAAGCACAATGAGGCAAGGCTCAGGGGAGCTGGATGAGCTCTCCTCCACAGGGGACTGGTTTGGAAGCTGGAAGTACAAAGTACTATAAAGGGGAAATTTTCCTTTGGGAAGTGTTAGCAGAGCTTCTAAAGCATGGACGAGAACAGTGGGAAATAAAGTATGGGATCTGGGTCTGTTCCAAATGGTAACAACATCTTCACTGATGGAGAGCAGGAGCATTTGCATCTCAAGAAAAGAACTAGAGAAGAGACTGAAATGAGTCTCCCGTTTGGCTTGCAAATCAGGCTTGCCTGTTTGTTTGTTATTCCCCTGGTTCCTGCAGGACTGGGGCCTGCCTACCAGCAATTGTGAAGCTCCTGGTCGTTGGGGAATTTGGGTTGGCTGGCATAGCACAGTGCTTGTGAGTTATTAATGTCTGATGTTTGGGTTTGCTGTGAATGACACGGGGGGACCGTGGTGATGGGTGCAGGGATAGAGCCCATGGTGCTGTCTGTGAAGTGTTAGTCCTGCTGTGGTGAAGAGGGGCTGTAGCTGGTGTTTGTGTGGGGTTCCAACACCAGGCACAGCCATGGGACACTTACGTAGTCTTGTAGGGCAAATTTTATTATTATAAAAGTTTATCTCACGAGCTTTTCCTACTGAGGATCAGAGGTCTGGTTGCTGGGTATCATGTTGTACCAGTGGACTCATTTTCTTGGTGGTTTCACAGAATCACAGCATGGTGGGGATTTGAAGGGCTCTTTAGAGAACACCCAGTCGAACCTCTCTGCTCAAGCAGGTTCATCAAGAACAGGTGGCACAGGATGGTTTGCAGGCAGGTTTGGAATATTTCCAGGGTAGAAGTCTCCACACTTTTGTGTCTAGAGCTGAATAAATGCAGGCCACCTCTGTTCCTGTGGCCTGGCTGCAATGCAGTCACAGGAGAAGGAGACCAAAAAGGCTTCCCCATGCTTGCTGGTTGCCTCATTGCTGTCATCTTCTTGCCAAAGTCATCAGTCAAAGTTTTCAGTCGTCAGCCACAGGAGGCTCCTTGTGTTTTCTTGGGGCCTGCCTGATGGCTGGAGCCTCCAAGGTGACTGCCTTGGTGCTGGGTCAGGTCCCCAGACCCGTGGTCTGTCAGATTCACTTGGGTGCCTTTCAGATGGTCGGCGAGCTCAGAATGAAGATGGAGCTTCGGCTTTCAGTGCTATAAGGTCAGGTTATGATTATTGAGCAGGAGAAACATCCACAGGAAAAAAGCCTCAGATAAGCTGATGCAAGTTTAAAATAGACCCAATGTCAGCCTTTCCCTTCACCTGCTGTCCAGGGGTTGGTTGAAGAGCTGGAGAGTCCAGTGCAATGTGGGTAGAGGGGACCAAGGGGTTTAGTATCAAGCAAGACCCAAGAAACCCCAGGTCCCTGTGCTAACCCAGTGCATCTCTTGATGTGACTGGGCTTGGTTTTAATAACTTGTCATCCTGATAATGCTGAGGGAACAACTTTGAGGTCACTGGCAGCAGGGACCCCAGGATGCTGACTCCTCTGTTTGGTTTTTTTTTGGTGTCTGGATGTCAGATGATTCGCCGACTCAAATGCTGCACCATGATGGTTCCCAAAAGATGTATCAAAAGCTGATTGCTTTGGGGTGATGTGCAGCAGTTTCTCTTGATCTGTAGCATTTTGTAGGCTACATCTAATACATGGATTCACAGTCTGTTGGAGACCCCTGTGTTTCTAAGGGTTAGCAAAGTGCTGTGAGCCTTGGTAACCTGAAAAACTGCTCTTCTCCACTTGCTGGGATCAGGATGGAGCAATTCATTTGTCTTGTGATTGACTTTGAGTGAGAGGTGCACACCAGCCACTTTACAGATAAAACTAGGGTAATATCTGGGCACTCTGATATCCTACATAAATGGGAAGCATCCAGAGAGATTGGTGATGATTCTCCCCTCCCTTTTTTCTCTCTTGTGTAATGTGCATCTCTTGGGTACTTTGGGAATGACAAGAATTTTCTTTGTGGCCACAGGAAATATACTGGTAACATCCGATGCATTTCTTAAATGTCCTCAAACAATCCAAATCTTTCTTGCAGAGCCTGCTAGCGTAAGGTGTGGGGGATCCAGTTGCAGGGAGCTAGGAGGTGACAGCTGCCATGAGACATACATTTCCTGGCTATGGATTTCATAGCAGAAACCTCAAATTGTTTTGTAACCTTGAACTGTGCTGGCTACTCTGCTTTGGACCCCAGTTCATTCTCTGGGAGTGTGAGCAGTCCTGGTTTTGTCTGTAGCTTTTCTGTAGTTTGTATCCTGGCTACCTGGAAGTCTTCCCTATCAGCCAGCAGTTGGTGAGGAGCTCAAGCTGATCGTTCCCTGGTTTAATGAGAACGCTCCTGATGTGATTCTCCATTAAAATCTCCTGGAGTCTGAATTCATTTAATCTTCAGAGCACGTTTCAAGACTTCCTTTCCACTCCTCTAAGCTTTGAGCAAGTAAAAGCAAGGTTTAATGGGCTGGGAGAATGTTGCTGTGACAGTGAAGTGCCTCCCTGTTTGCTGTGTCATTCCGAGTGGAACAGCTCTTGGTTTTCTGGACACAGGCCAGTCAGGACACCCCAGTTCTCACTCCCCAGACTGACTCATGTTGTCGCTGCAGCCAATTTCTCTCTGCATCTTTTTTGCTCTATAGGGTGGTGATTTCTCTGTTGCTTTGAAGACATCAGAAGTTACAGCAGGTCACCTATGTCCAGGAAATGGTTTTACCAAAGCCCCTGTCTCTATTCTGGACATGGGTGAAAGAAGCTTTGGAAGGCTTCTTGAGGTGCTTTCTTTCTCCAGACCACACCTGACCCCAGACAAGTTTTCTGTCTCTGCTGTTTTGTGTTTCTGCTGTGTTAACATTGTGATGGTAGTGTTTGCCTTCCCTTTCCCTGGGAGCCCTGCTCGTTCTCACCAGCCTGTTTCTTTCTTCCCACAGTGCTGAGTATTGGTGAAGGTGGCTTTTGGGAAGGAACTGTGAAGGGAAGGACTGGCTGGTTCCCAGCAGAATGTGTTGAGGAGGTGCAGATGCGACAGTATGATCCACGGCAAGGTAAGCTCTTGTCTTAGGTCTGTGTGCCTCTCAGCAGACACACTGCTCAGCCTGGAAATTCAAAAGGATTCATTGTAAATTTCCAGCAGTCGCCTGAGTTTGCCCATTCGTTCCTGTGGGCAATGGGTGCACCTCAAGAATTGTGTCTCAAAGTGTTGGTCCATGTTACTGAGTGCATTAACACCCAGTGGTGGACACACTGATCCGTGGTGAGTGTGTGGTCCTGACCACAGCAGTCCCTTTGGCAGGGATCGTGGCAGTGCTGGGTCTTCTGTAAGTGACAGTGATGGAGCAAGAGAGTGGGACTGCACTCTCTCTCCCACTTGTTGAGCAGCCACTTGGAGCTTCATTCGTGCTTGCAGAGGTGCTGTGGAGTGTCACCAAGGGATGTGACAGGTACCATGGGTGGGTAACACTTGTACAAGTACCTGAGAGGCAGTAGATCTGTCTCCAGTGACCTGGGGAGATGGTCTTACACTGTGAGAATGTAAATGTAGGGCTCTGATTAAAATAAAACAAAAAAGAGGTTGTTTGTCAGTTTTTCAGCATGTCCAGCCCATATATATGTCCACCTCCCATTCTTCTCCTCACCATGTCCCCAGGAACCATGTGGTTCAGAATTTAGAGAGGACTAAGATGCTGAGCACCAGCTGCCTGGTGTCCATCAGCAGCAAGGGAAGGACACGTGCCCCATAGCCCTGTACTGGGATGGTGATACTGCAGCCAGGCACAATCTGGGGGTTCTGGGGGTGGGAAGTCACCTGCTGTTCCACTACTGAGGGTGTTCAGGTAAAGGGACTCTAACAAACATCTGGTCCCTCAGAAATCCAAGTGGCTTTAAACCAAGGTATGAAGGGGTTGGTTTGGACTTGCTTGGCTCGTTTTGGTACAAGAGAAGGAAAACTGGATAGATGTTGATGAGTGTTTGCTCGAAGGACCACAAAAGAGGAGAGGGATGGACAGGTGGAAGCAAGGGCAGAGCAGGCAGACTGCCCTGGGAAGAGGCCATCTCCTCTCCTGGTGGGAATGGTGATGGATAGTGGGATCAGGCTGAGATGTTTGGGCTAAAACACCAGCTCGTGCATGTGGAGGGGGAGGAGGGTGAGCTGAGGGATTTGGTCAGTCCACCCACTGTCCTGGGTGAGAAGAGGCCAGAGCAGCAGGTCTGTGCTTGAAGGACAGGCAGAGGTAAGGGTGAAGCTCAGGTGTGAATTGTATGTGGTGCCTGTGCAGGAGGAGGTAGGAGAAAGCCATGGACTTTTACATTGCTTTGGAAAACAGTGGTGTAAGATATACTCGTGGTAACAAGGAGAGAGTCTGGATTTTTATGTTTGATCAAGAGGAAAAATGTAGTGCAGTAAATGGAACTGTCTGTCTTCAGTGAGGTAAACAGGAGCAGGATTTTGAGTGAGTATTTTAAGTCAAAGCTACAAGAAGCTGTCCTGTGTTCCTTATAAAAGAGAAGTCTTTCAGAAAAGGAATCCAAATGTAGTTTTCCCCAGGCCTCAAGGAATAAGCAGAGCTCTCAAAGAACAAACTGGGATTCATCTGAAAAAAAAATAAAAAGAAAGTCTGTATCAAGGGGATCTGAAATCATGAATGTAAGGTGCAACTTGCCAAAAATGTTAAGAGGAGTAATGGTAGATTTTTCAGCTGTACAAATAAAAGAGTAAGAGGATGTTGAGCTATTAAGCAACAAGAATGAGATAAGATCAAAGCTAATTAGATAAAGGTCGAAATCTACCAGAGCTGTTCCCTGTCAAAACAGGCACATGTCAGATGGAAAGCCTGTGGCAGGGCTGATCTTGCCAGATGGAGAGAACAGTATCAGGGCCCAGAGGACACTGCTGTGTCTTCATGTCCCTGCCCAGCTTCACCTCAGTTCTCCTCTCACAGCGCTGGTCCCAGGAGCTCTGTTTAAGCTTTGGCTTTCAGTCCCTGCCTGAACCATGGTCCTGGTCTGCAGTTCAGTCAGTTCTGTCTGTGGCTGGCCATGGACCCTCTGACCCGTGGTCTGATTTCCCAGCTTGACCTCAGACCTTGCCTCATGGCTGTGGAGCTGCCTTAGACCTGGCCTAAACCCCATCTGCAGGTTGGTCTGGATCCCTTCCCCATCACTGTGCTGCTGCCTCATGAGCCGGAGTCCTGGTTGGACCTGGCCACTATCTCTGGCTCTGTCCTGCCGGACCCTGCCCACTGTGGGGTCTCCTGGGTTCTTGCCATCCTCCCTTTGTGGCAGCCCTGCCCTTGTAGCACCCAGCACTCAAATGACACCAGCTTTCCAAAAAGAAAATGGGGAAAATTACTGGCACGTTACCAGGGATGTCAAGGAGGTAACCATGAGCCTCCTGTTTGTGAGTGCTCTGGGCAGCCCCAGTTAAGGGGCTCAGAGGTCGCTGGTACAAAAGGGCTTAACATAGATTTTGAAGGAAGAGAGAGGTGGGGAAAGCTGGGAGAGGGAGTAAGACAGAATGGTGTTCATTCAGGAATGCTTTTGTGCTGAAGGAGGTCTGTTAAATCTCTTGGTTGTTGTTCCAGATTGCTTGGAATTCAGGACAGTGTCCTGTGGGAAATGAAGTTGGAGGAAATGTGGAGGGGCACTGGAACTTTGTCATCTGTCACTAGCTGATTAATGATTCCACCTATTAAATGCTTTCACTAATAGCTGTAGTCAAAAGAAAACTGAAATGTTCTGCTAATGTTTCCTTGTGATGTCTTACGAGGTGAGAACGTTTCACTTTCAGAGATGGGTGAGTTGGTATAACAGAAAAAGGATGAAGTGGCCTCGATGGTGGGATCTCTTCTTGGACAGGCATCAACAGCTTGTGGGGCTGGGACTCCACCAGCTCAGCTTCCACACACAGATCTCAGTAATATAATTCAACTCTTAGTAATATAATTAAGGAGTATTTCCAGTATATGAAATTAAATATGAGGATTAATTTTTGCAAGACTTAGTTGATCACTCACTGGACAACTTTTACTGGAGTTGGCACTGAAATGGCTCCTCCCTCGTTTTGAACGCAACTCATTCTTGCTTTGGGTCAGTTACAGAGGAGTCTCCAGTCTGGAGTTCTGAGTCTGGGATGCAGAGAAGTGTTAGGAGAAGAGCCTGCAGCTTTGGTTGAAATTGCAGAAGAACAAGTGCAGAGTGTGCCCAATGCCTTTGTCTGTACGTGGGAGCAGCCTCGTGTCTCAGGAACTAACCTGTGGCCTGGGAGAAGGTGTGAGGAGGGAGCAGAAGCTCCCCAGTGCTCTGCCAGCCTGGGACCTGGGCCTTGGTATTGCTCCAAGAGCACTGGGTGTCACCCTGCTGCTGTTGCCTCTCTCAGGTTGTGTTTTATGGAGAGATGCTGTCCTGGATGCCTCCTCCAGGAGATGCTCTGTGCCCTTCATCTGCTTCCTCTAGCAGATCTGCCACTGTGGAGAGAGGTGCTGGGAAGCTCTTTGCTTCTGAATCAGGCTTCATCTGGTGGTCTGAGGAGCACCTGTGGACATGCAGGGTTGTTCATCACGGGTATCTTTTCCTTTTTGGTTCCTGTGGAAGGATGTGGGAGCTGTTGATCTCCAGGGAACTGTGTTTGGCATGGCAGAGACCTCTCCTAGCAGCTCCTTGTCTGCCCATTTGTTGGTGGCAAGAATTCCAGTTGTTTTCCATCATCAGAGCATCTAAACTGCTGAAACATGAAGCCATGTTAACCCAGTTGCTAGTCAACTTTGTCTTTGGCATTTCTTCTTTTTTGAGAAAACAAAAATAATTTGAAGGGTGGAATACACCCCCCTTGTATGACAGGGATGTATTAGTTACTTCCTTAGTACCTGTGGGTAGGACTGGAGGTGGTGGAAGTGTTACCATTTCTTCCCATTGTGGGAAGGCTTTCTGAAGAAAAAATTAGGAGGTTGAACCACCTTCTGATCAAGAAATCAGTTTACTGGGTAAGAAATGCTTTGAAATTGGAATAACAATTGTTTGGTCCTCAAGTTCTTCTCAAGTGCAACAGTGAAGCATCTTGCTGGCAGGGCCTGTCCTCTCACTGTCTGTCCTGGAGATACTGGAATAGCAGATGGTGTAACAATGGGATTTTAAAAAGAAAAAAAGAAAAAAGCAAGTATTGCTGCTTCTGAATCATCCATTCCCGTGTTGCATAAGAGAGTCAGAAGTATTTTCCAACCTGGTAGATCAGAGGCACCAGAGCCCATCACCACTCCGGAGGATCTGGTGTCAGCATGAGCCCTTGGTCCCAGTGGTCTGAACGAGGACTAAGTGGTCCTGAGGTCCTCTCCTTCCTCTGGAGAGCTGGGCTGGTTCTGCCCCAGCAGCCGGGCCTGGGGCCGGAGGTTGCTGAAGTTGTTGGCTGTTTCTTTTGGTAGAGGGCACTGTTGTTCTTCTTCATTCGTCTCTGCTACCAACCTCAGGTGATGCAAATGCGTAGGTTGCAGAGGAGGAGGAGGAGGATTGTGGGGGATTTTGGTACCTTAATGAAATATAGCATTCTAATTTCCTGCAGTGAATTGATCGTCTCTCTCCTGGAGGTCTGCACCAGCCTTTGGGGAGGTCGGCTCCTTTTGTTCTTTTATAGCTTTATCTCTGTGTGTCCTGCATGCGAAGGGATGGGTTATCTGTTCCACCTCCCTTTTATTTTCTTGGTACATTGTGGTGTCTGCCTTGGCTGATGGTGATCCTCCTCTGGAGAACTCCATCCTCAAGTGATATGGGGTGGGACTGAACTAACAGGGGATGGACCCTCCTCTGCAGGGAGGCTGGGTGGTGGGTAAAGCCATGGCATGGACCTGCAATCCTGCAGCTGAGACTCTGCTGGTGTACCCTGTGGTCATTTGTATGGGCTGGGTCTTGTTGGTTGTGGTGTTGGCAGATAGCACCCAGGTACCTTGCTGTAACTGAGCAGTCATTGTTTTGTGACTAATACCATGCTTTTTTGGAGAAAGACTACACCAGGAGAGGAACTGTGGACAGCAAGAAATGAAAAAATCTGGTCAGCTCTATTTCCCAGGGCTGGGAAAGAGAAGCCTTGGCCGAGCAGAGGGTTCTGGGTCCAAAAACTGCAGCTCTTCTGGGGAGGTGTTTTCAGAATCCCTGCATGGGGAGATGGAGCTCCTGAGGAGGCACCTGCCAGGAGCTGCAGGTTGGGATCCAGAGCAAGCAAGCCCAGCATCAGGAGCTGCTGAGCTGTCCCCAGAGCCCCTGCAGGAAGGAACGTCCCTCTTTTACTTTTCCAGTTCTTCAATGTGGCATGGCAGAATCATCAGTGAGAAGATGGACCTGCAAATGTTCCAGCACAGCTCTGCACCTCGGTGCCATGTGATGAGGCCTGCCTGGTGGCAAGCTCAGAGGTGGCTTTCTCGGAGGGTACCGAGTGACTCCCATGCACTGGGAGTGCAGCAAAAGAGCAGCCAAGTGCTGCAAACTGCCCTGCTGGGACTCTGAGTTTTGAGTTTGGTCTCTTCCTGCAGGCTGTGTGCTTAATTGTCCTGGGAAGAAACCTCAGCATCAACTGAGATGGAACCTTTTTGGCCTGCTGGCCACCAGGTCATCATGCATCACCAATCCAGTGAGCACTCAGACTTTGCCCAGGTAGACAGCAACCTGAGGAAAGCTCCAGGCTTTGGACAGGAGGAGCGAGGGAAGCAGGGCAGTAAAAGCATGGAATGACCAGTGTGGCTTTATGCCTGATGGTCTTCTGCATTGGGCTAGAATCATAGAATTGTTTTGTTTGGAAAAGACCTTTAAGATCATCAGGTCTAACTGCTGGCCAGCTCTGTGCACAAGGAGAGGCTGGTGGTTGTTGTACACCTTGGCTTTTATTAAAGCTTTCTGTACATCTCCTGTTCTACCCTCACAGCCACTGGCTTCTGTGTGAAGAGTGGTATTAAGAGTAGATCTTCAGCCTTTTTAGCATTCAAAGAAATGGGTCTGCTTTCACCATTGCTTCTTGGCTGAGAGAGACGAGTCTTCCTCTTTGGGCGCTTATGAGGTGACAGTTCCCTGGCAGAATGTGAAATCAGAAGTTCCTTGTGCAGGTGAGTGCTGTACCAGCCAGTCACACGTGTGGCCCATGGACACAGAGCATCTGTGGGAATGGCTGAAGACCTGGGAACAAAGAACCGTAGATTCTGGAGTGCTGAGTGACATGGCCAGCCAGCTGCTGCTGGACAAGCATGCAAATGAAATCCATCTCCAGCAGCTCAGGTATCTCCCAGTTCCCCTGGGCCCACGGCACCATCAGCCTTCCAGCAGAGCTGCTTGTCCCTCCAGCACACGTCACTTGTCGTCCACGAGGTGGGAGCGAGTCCTCTGGCTACTTCTATACCTGCATTTTAAAAATCCTATTGATTTCTCCTTCAGTTTTCTGACTTCCTTCCAAGCCTTATCCTGTCTCCATTATCTCTCTGCTTATATAGGCTTCCTCTCTGGCTCTGCTGCCTTTAACCTTGATCCCCTTTGTTTCTCTGAACTTTACTCCTGTGTTAATTAATTTTCTCTCTGGCAGCTTCCTCTTGCAGTCAGGAATGAAGGTCAGTGCTATGAGTGTCCCAAGGTACTGTTTAGGTTCTAAAGCCAGTATGTCTTAGATTTTCTGTTTTTTTCCCCTTTCCCAAAATGGGAATTTTAAATTTTTGGTACTAGATCCATTGAGGATTGGCTTTTCGTAACATTATGGGTAACAGACCACTTCAGACTGTTTTGACCACTTAGCAAGAAAAACATAGGTGTACTATGAGTGGTTTAGTGGTCAGGTTCAGGTACTACAAATCTTCTGGGCATGAACTGAGCAGCCATGTTCCTTGAAGCAGTGGGCTGAGCAGGATGCATCGAGGGACAGGGCAGAGAAAGGATTTCCTGTGCCACTTACCCATGAACCTCTTACCAGTGCTTGGCACTCTTAGCCCCTTTATCTCGTTTGCACTATGTCTCCGAGGTGTTAGGATCTAGTTGTCTTAAAACATTCTTAGGCTGACATTTGAACTGTACAAAATGCAAAGGAATTCGAAATACAAAAAGAGTAGCTGGTTAAAGTGGGTTTTCTCCTGGGCTGATTTGTATAGGTCTGAGGTCTGTAAAAGAAAAAAAATTCTGTAGCATTACTCAGTTTACAAAAAACCCCACATCATGGCTATTTGGCCTCCTGCAGAAAGAATGTGGACTCAACAGAACTGTTTTATTGACATTACAGAGAATGAAAACAAGCTCCCTGGAACAAAGACTTGCACTGCTGCTCCTGGTAGCCTGGGAGGAGAGGAGATGTGGCATAGGCTGGAGCAATTCTGAATTCTGCATCGATCACCTTTCTGCAAAGCACAAGTTCTCTGCTTTTCTCAGTTAACTTTTCCATTTCTTCTCTTCTGGAGCTCACAAGAAATGTTTATCCACTTCCAGGCTGCTGTGCAGCTGGTGAATGGTGAAGAGGTGTCCCCTGAGCCTTCCTTTCTCCAAGCTGAACAAGCCCAGCTCCCTCAGCCTTCCCTCACACAGCACAAAGGCTTCCCAGGCCTTCCATCTTTGTGGTCCTCCTCTGGACCCTCTCCAGCCTGTCCACATCTTTTTGTAGAGTGGGTACCAGAACTGAACACTGTTCCTGGGGTGGCCTTGCAAGTGCTGTAGAACGGGATGGTGACTTCTTTACCTGCTGGTGATGCAACCCAGCATCCTGTTGGCTGCCTTTGCTGCAGCAAGCACACTCTTCATTCATACTGAGCTTGTTCCCCACTAGGACCCCCAGGTCCCTTTGCATCCAGCCAGATCAATCCCAGCCTGTGCTGCACTCCTGGGTTATGTTTTCCCAGATACAAGACCTTGCGTTGGTCCTTGTTGCACATCATAAGGTTCTTGTTAGCCCAATCCTCCAGCCTGTGCAGGTCTTCCTGCAGGGTGGCTCTTCCTGCTAAAGTCTCCACTTCCCCACTGCCTTTGGTATCACCAGCAAACTTCAGCAGGTGCGTTAGATCCCCTCATCCTTAGGAAGATAAGAACTCTTACCTGGAACTGCTAATTTCAAGGTGCTCATCTCTCATAACTGTTGTTCAGCATTTCCTGGGGTTACCACTAGAATAAATCCTGCAGTCAGGGTGCATCATCCTTTCTGTCTGTGAGGGGGAAAAGCAGCCTTGGTGGAAGAGTTTAGCCTTACCTGCAGTAGCTGTCATTATTGTAATAAACAGACACCACTGCCAGGGTGGAAAGACCAGTAACTCTCATACGATTTGGGGTTTTCCTGGTATCTTGCAAATAAGTGAAAACTGGAATAAAGCAATGTTTTACTGACTCTTCCTCATTTTAAAGCCTTCTTAGCAGGAGGTCCACTGGGTGCCTTACAAGTCTTTGAAGTAGTCAACAAGCTCTGGGACAAGGATTGATATAGTGAACCAAGGCTTTCACAAAGCTGTCAGATTGGCTTTCTCCAAGTCTGTTTTTAAGTAAAACTGGTTGAAAGATAAAAAGCAAAGCACAGAAATAAGCAGGCAGGTTCTGCAGCAGATGGAGGTTGCCACTGATGGGCCCCAAGACTTTCCAGATGAGGAGAGACTGAATTTAAAAAAGCAGCAAGTGTGGGGAGATTGTCAGGAGAATACAGTTGGGAACCTGGAGAATCTGGGGGATTTACTGTTTGTGAGAACTCAGGGGCACTCAATTAAATGAGGCAGCAAGGTTAAGGCCACAAAATGAACAATTTCCACACAGTTGTGGATGCTGTTGCCAGAGCTGGTGCTGATGAAGTGCTGCAGGAGTTTGGGCACATCTGTGGGGGTCCTGGTCCTTAGGCTGAGCAGGGTAAGGATCCTGGAACTCCCACTGCTGAGGGGAACAATCAAGGCCTTTTCTAGCAGTCTTTGTTCAAAGCATCTGCATTCACCATGCTGCTTTCTAGCATGCAAAACCTCCCCAAAACCATCCCAAAAGAAAGAGCTTTCTTCCCATCTCCTGATCACTGGAGAATGCGGGTGCCCCAGTCCTAATTCTCCCTCTGCAGCAGGGGCACACAGCTGGAGGGTGGGCAGGCAGAGACAGGAGGATCCTCCCCAGACTTGCTGGGGTTGTAGTTGCTTCTCTGCTTGCAGTGTCACCCTCCTTGGTGGCACAGTGGGTGCCTGTGTCTCCAGAATCACCATTCTCCATAGTGCCACCATATTCCAGGTTAGTTGTGCAGTTGGTGGGTTTCCTGGCCTGGCAAGGAGCTTCTGCAGGGGGATGCATATCACTGGCCTTCTTCCCTTCTTTAGTCTTTGTCATCCCCTCTCTAGGCTGGCTGGGGGTTGGGACAGTACTCTTGGACAAGAAGCATGTCACAGAGGTGTGATTCCTTCTTGGCAAACTGCTCTCCACATGCTGTGGGGACTATTGAGGAGCATTTCAGGGCTTCAGCAGGATGTCAGGTTTCTTTGCACATGCCAAGCAGTGTGAACGTATGTGCTCTTGGATGTCTGTCACCATATAGCTTCTGTTGAAGTGACCCTGTCCATGAGTGAGGTCATAGCAGACCCTGCTATGGCCATCTGGCACTTCCCTACCCCTGCTAAAGCCTGTGCCTCTAAAAATAGACCTAGTACCAGAATCCAAGAAAGAACTTGAAATTCCCATTATGGACCTCACCTTGACTCTGATGGTCCTGACTACTACTGGAAGGTCAGGGCCCAGGAGAGATGCTGTGGGCAACAGAGCATACTGCAGAGGCATTCCTGTTCTTCTCTACTGCCAGATGACCAAACATACTTCATTTGTAAATCATGTCACCCCTAGATAGTTTTATCTGTGTCTGCATCCATGTACTGTGATGAACTCTAGAAGGGACATTACAGGCTTTGGTTTAGATCCAGCTCATAGGAAGAACTTTGCTGCAAGCTGCCCTGACAATTGTGGGCAGTAAAATGTCCAGAGGCCTCTCCATGGTCATATCTTTAGTGTGATTTTTTTTACTCTGGAGCCCTCAGTCTGCTAGAAACACCCAGCTTTGGTGTGACTGTTCTTTTTCCTGATGTCATCTTCATGTGTAGGGCAGATGCATTGCTTCATTCATAGGGTGGCTGCAGTTCTCTCCACGTGTGTGGGGATGAAGGGCTCAGGCTGCTGTGTGGAGTCAGCACCAGATAATTCAGTGACCTGGATCATCTGCATGAGAGGTTTCTGTAGGCATCTTTCCCTGGCAGTCATGGGGACATTGGTTCTGTCCACAGAGGGCAAAGATGAGAGCATTAATATGAGTGAAGTGATTTTGTCCAGTAAGAGAGATGCAGTTGGCAGGTGTGGAGATGGTTATGCATTTGACATGAAGGGTTTTGATGAAAGGGAGATGTTGCACCTGGAGGGTAACTCCTGCCAGATGCCTTGGTGAAGAACTTTGGTCTGTCTTGTCAATAACCTCCTCATGTCTGGGCAGACAGCTCTTGCTTCCTCCTGAAGCTGTCTCCTTGGATCTAGGCAAAGCCCCATGGCCAGTTGGGCCTTCTTGATCTCATGGCAGGTGGCTTCTCAGTGCTGTAATGGGTGACCACCTCTTTCTGCTTTTGGGTTGGGAGGGACCTTAACTGCTCACCCAGTGCCCCCCCTGCCATGGTCAGGGACCCCTCCCCAGCCCAGGGGGCTCCAAGCCCCATCCAACCTTCAACACCTCCAGGGATGGGGCAGCCACAGCTTCTGGGGGCAACCTGGGCACCCAGGGGCTCAGCACCCTCACCCCAAAGAATTTCTTCCCAAGATCTCCTCTCCATCTCCCCTCTTGCAGCTGGAAACCTTTCCCCCCTCATCCCATCCCTCCAGGCCCTTGTAAGAAATGTTGGTGCAGGACTGGCAGGCTTTACCCTGGATTTTGCTCTGGAAACTGTTGGCACATATGATCTTCTCTGGAGGCAGCTAACAGCTTGTGGTAGTTCCTGATCCTTGTAGACCTGTTTTACATCTCTTTAAAGAAAAAAAAGCAACAAAACTAAACAAAACAATCCGGAAGAAAACTAGCTGTACTGGGATCATGTTGTTCCCCCTCCCCTGGTTCTGTAGATGGGCTGTGGGCCTTTTCTGAGCAGCATGGGAGCGTGGTTCATGGGAGCAGCATCTTGATGCAGTTTGGTTGAGGACCCCCAGCTGGTGCTTCCCCTGGCACCCTGTGGCCCCCCCAAGCACTCAATAGAGGAGGGTGAAAGTGGTCAGAATGCTCCTGTGAGGGCTTTGAGTACCATCAGAAAGGCTACAGCTGCCTGGATGGCACCTCTGGAATACCTTTGCAGAATCCTGGGTAAGTCCATGTGGAACAGCTGTGGAGATCTCCCTGGGCCCTGCTCCACTGTGTGTGTTGGTTGGGCTGAGCCCCCCCTGGGCCTTCAGTCCCCAGGAGAAGTAAAGCACAGATGCTGCTCTCTGACTCATAGTTATTTTAGAGGAGATTTCATTTTATTTGCAGCTGAAATCAGTTACAGATAAGCTAAAAACTCTAACAAGTGTAATTGCATTGTAAGTATAACTCATCAATTAAGGGCAAGAGAGACCAATACAAATTATCTCCTCTGTGAGTGTGTGTAACATAGGGCAGAGTTTCACCAAATGTATCACATCTTGTGTGGAACTTGTGTGGCAGCAAGAACCATACAGCAGGGCTTCTAGAAGTGTTCACTCCCAGAGCTGTGTTTGAACTTTGTGGAATGAAGATCAGTCAAAGCACAAGTTAGAAAAACCCCTCTGCATCAAGTACAGTAATACCACAAATCACTAAGGAAATACATTCTTGAGCTTTTCTCTGTTTTCAGTCAGTGACTCCAGGAGCTGCAGGGACATGAATTAGTTCCATCTCCTGGCAGCCTTGTGGGACAGGGGGGAGTGGGGCTGCCAGGGTTTCCGTGCTCATTTGCACCTCAGATAAAGCTCATGGCTGCTGCTGACAGAGCCTGTGCCTGGACAGGATGGGCAGTGGCCAGAGCTGGCCACAGCTGGCAACCATGGTGATGCCTTCCAGCATCCCACCTGCTCCAGCTCCTTCTCTGAGTGGAGGAGCAGTGGGCTCTTCTCTCACCTTGGGCACTGCATGTGTCCCCCATCATCTCCAGCTCAGGTCAGTGTTTCTCTTTCTGAAATAATTCCCTTTCTCTTCCTCACCAGTGCTCCAAGGCCACCCCAGCCAAATTTGCTGCCTGGCACAGAGCCTGGAAGAGGCTTTAATTGTGGTGGCATCTGCTCATCAGCCTACTCCACATTAGGTGCTGGAGAGCGTGGCTTGGGACATGTGGGTGAAGTGCACAATGGGCAGCAGTGCTCTGGCTGCCTTGATCTGAGGGGATGCAGGGGAGGGGGCTGCAGTGCCCCACTGGCTCCAGGGCTGAGGTGCTGGTTCTGGGATGTGCTGAGCCACCACAGCTCTCCCACCGAGCCCTTTCTCAGCTTTGGAGCCTTCCTCTGGCTGCAGTCCTGGTGCTGGCTGTGCCTGCAGAGCAGCACAGATCTGCCTTGGCACCAGCAGCAGCCTCAGCCAAGCTTGTGGTCCAGAAACCACCCGTGTCCTGGGCTGCATCACCTGCAGGGTGAGAAGGAGGATGGTCCCTCTCTGCTTCCTTCTGGGGAGACCCCCCTGGGGTAAAGCTGTGTCCAGCTCTGGGGTCCCCATCAGCAGAAGGACACGGAGCTGTTGGAGCCAGTGCAGAGGAGGCCCTGGAGCTGCTGGGAGGGCTGGAGCAGCTCTGCTCTGGAGCCAGGGGGAGAGAGTTGGGGGTGTTGAGGCTGGAGAAGAGAAGGCTGCAATGGGGAGACCTTAGAGCACCTTCCAGTGCCTGAAGGGGCTCCAGGAAAGCTGGGGAGGGACTTGGGACAAGGGCCTGGAGGGATGGGACCCTCCAAGGGGGAAGGGTTTCCAGCTGGGAGAGGGGAGATGGAGAGGAGATCTTGGGCAGGCAGGGAGGGAGGGAGAAATTGTTTGGGGTGAGGGTGCTGAGCCCCTGGGTGCCCAGGTTGCCCCCAGAAGCTGTGGCTGCCCCATCCCTGGAGGTGTTGAAGGTTGGATGGGGCTTGGAGCCCTCTGGGCTGGGGGAGGGGTCCCTGCCCATGGAAGGGGGTTTTGGAACTAGGTGATATTTAAGGTCCCTTCCAGCCCAAACCATTCTTTGATAGGGATGAGGCCACCCACCACTTGTCCTCACAGAGAGCAGTGGTGTCTGTTCCTGGGTGATGAGACAGTTCAAAAAGCAATGAATCAGTGCTCCCCTTTTGTGACAGGGCATCTGTGAGCCTGCTGTGTTGGTGTGCTGGCACAAGAAGTGTCTGTGTACTACAGAAGGCACAAGTGAGGACCTAGGACTTCTCTCTTCCTGACACCGCATTCTTCTGACTTGTCTGTCGCTACTTTTATTTGGCATTTCTGCCTATAAGATAGAATCTATTTTAAACCCTCTTTCTCAACTTGTGTTTAATGGTGTGTCTCTCCCTCATTTCCATACCTGCCTGATGGCTCTGTGGTTGCTGTGACCTTCGCCTCTCAGGTAGTTTGATGTAGCTCATGGGTGATAATCGTAAGGTCCCTGCTGCTGCATGAAGAGATTAAATGGTTCAGTTTCAAAACCATGACTTGTCATTCTTCACCCAGTGCTGTGGCCCAGGCTTCCACTGCACTTGCCCAAAGGGCCAGTTCCAACATTCTCTAGAAACAAAAAGGTATGTTTTCACATTTCAAAAGAGTTATTGTTTCATTTTCTAACCCAGTGTGGGTGCCTGAGGGAAGAGAGGATGGGGACAGTCTGGGTGCTGGGCGATGCGTGGGAATGGCACCCAAGCTGTGGCTCATCAGCTGGTTTACTTTGGACCTGCTGCTCTCCCAGAGCCTTCTCTCTGGTGCCTTCAGTCTGCTCTTGGCCAGCTGTTCCTGCATTTTTACCTTAATGTATCAGGCAGGCTTACTAGCAAGAATTGTGCTTTAAAAGCCTCACAAAAGCACTTTCCAGGCAGCGTGTGGAGCAGCTCGAGTACAACCTGTGCCCTCTGCATGTTCCTCCTGCTCTCCAGGCTGTAGTTTCTCAGTGTCATGTCTCATGGTCCCTGCTCTTGCCTGTCCTTTTGGGCTGTCTGTGCTGCTGCACTAGCAGAGCCTCCCTCTCCACACCTATCTCCAAGTGCTTTGCTCCTCTCTATCCATCAACTCAGTCCCTAGTGCCTCGGTGACGGCTCCATTAACCATAGGCTGGGCACAAACTATATTTAGGAGTTGGGAAGAGAAGGAGCCCTTGGGCTGTGGGCAGCCTATAAATCAGCAGCCATCACCCTTGGATCTGGGATGAGATCCACAGAGGTGTTTGCAGATGAGGTTCATGTGTCCATGCAGAGCAGGGTGGAGCAGAAGGGACAGCAGCAGGGGGGCTGGGGAGCAGGATGAGGCAGGAGTGAGGGGGAAGTGGGGTGGAGGAGGGGCTGTCTGCACAGGGCCTTCGGTCCCATAGCAGTAGCTCCCTCCTTTCCCTCCCTCCCAGCTGTCTGAGGGGATCAGGATGTCTCTTGCTGAAGAGTGTCTCCTGGTGCTATGAGATGGAGCCAGTGCATGTGCTCGGTGTCACAGCTGTGACCCGCTGTGCCATGCCAGCACCTCCACTGCAGCCCTGCTCCCTTTCCCTCTCCCATTTTTCCTGTGTCGGTGTCAGGCTGCCAAGAGCTGTGGGTGCCTGCTGATTACAGGCACAGACACCAAGGCTCATCCTGATGGGCCAGGTATGTTTTAGACCTTGTCCTGGGCCCTCCTTCCCCCATGGGCAGCGTTGCAGGATCCTAGAAAGCCAAGCACGGAGTTCATTGCCACGGCCCTGGGGACAGGAACAGTGCAGGTGTCTCCCCCACAGCCCCCCAAGAGCATGCAGGGTCTCCCCTTCCCTGCGAGCTGGGGTGTTGCTGGGGTTGTGCAGCTGGGGCTGGAGTCAGTGTCCTGGCTGGGCATTGGGAGCCCTCTGCCTCCATGAAGCAGGGTGAGCAAGGTGGGAGCTGCCTGGGGTCACCTGTACCTCTGTGGTGTGCTGCTGTGCTCGGCAGTGCTGCACAGCTCTGTGCCTTGGCCTACTTTGTCTTTTTGCCAGCAAGATTAATTCCTTGGTTCTTTGAGACAGTTTTTCCCAGGATGGCAGGGACAGGGCTTGGTGGACGACCATCTGATTGGAAGATTCGTGGGGAACCCTCAGCCCCCCCTGCACCATCAGGCTTCAAGAATTCTCCCTCTGGATTAGGTAAACACCTGAGGCCATGCTGGACCAACACCATGAGTCACTGGGGTTGCTCTCCCCTGGGTGACAGCCCCAAGCCCCTCACCCAGCACACCATGTCCCTATCCCCACTGCCTGTGGGGTCTTGCTGGGCCCTTGCCTTTTCTGGGGGGATTGCCAGAGCACCTGTGTGATGCTGCATGTCCCATGCCTTACGGTCCCACTGTTTAGATCACATACCCCTGGCTAGAAAACAGTTTTTTAGCACACCCTCCCTGTACTCACATATTTACTTATGAATTATCATAGAACCACATTATTGCTTGAGTTGGAGGGACCTTACAGCTCACCCAGTACATTGAGTTGTACATTGAGTACTGCTCCCTGCATGGTCCCAGCGTGCTCCAAGCCCCATCCAGCCTTCAGCACTGTCAGGGATGGGGCAGCCACAGCTTCTGGGGGCAACCTGGGACAGGGGCTCAGCACCCTCACCCCGAAGAATTTCACCCTCCCCAAGATCTCCTCTCCATCTCCCCTCTTGCAGCTGGAAACCCTCCCCCCCTCATCCCATCCCTCCAGGCCCTTGTAAAAAGATGTCGTGTGTTTAGTCGGGTTTCAGTGAGAGCCCAGATGCTTTCCTCAGGGTGGGCCTTCAACACCCTTTCTGGGTCATGTGATAATTTGGTTTTGGTAGTATGATGCAAATTTTTTCTGTGTTAGGAGACTCATAGCTTCAATACTCTTCCATCTCCCTGTCATCTCTCCACTTCATCCATGAGCTGCAGACCACATTTTGGATGTCTGCAGTGGTGTCTCTGTCCTTGGCCATGAGTCAGGCTGCCTTCCTCCAGCAGCCTGCAGCCCTGGCATCTGTTTTCTTGTCAGCTTCACAGATCAGGCTAGCAGGTTCTCTGGCTGTTTCACGCTCCTGAGGCAGGCAAGTGAACTCCTGAGTTAATGCACCCTGAAGGGTAGATCTGACCCAACAAGCATGGCCTGAAGTGCCTGTGCCCTGATGCTGGCCAGATCACTGGGTACAGTCTGGTGGTTAATAGACAAGTGGCAGCAGGTGTTTCCTCTAGGTTCCCAGCTTTCCTTCCTCCTCACTCCTGTGCTCCTGGAGACCTCGGTGTTCCCAGTGGAGAAGGTGGGCTCACCAGGACTGTTCACAACTCCTCTGTGGGTATGGCATCCCTCTGCACTGAGACGTACAAGATGGATGTGGCCAAACAGAAGGGGATGGAATCTAGCTGCTGCCAGTTGTGGAGCCTGTGTTGGCCTTTTAAGCACTGAGTCTTCTCTTGGGCTCTGCTTTGGAGTCTTGGTGGAACTTGTGGTTTACAAGTTCTAGCAAGATCTTACATTCACAGGAGCTGTTTGTGGGCATATGGGGCTGTGCATGGGCACGCACGGGACTGATCAGGTTGGCACGTGTCTGCACACAGATTATTACTTGTTTATTTATAAATGCTTGCATGGCAGCAGGACTCACTGTCTGTATTCACAATGTGGAAGGAGAGGCAGCAGAGAAGTGTCCCTGTAACTCTCAGCTTTGTGATGTGTGTTTTTTGTTGCAGAAACCAGAGAAGACAGAACAAAGCGTCTCTTCCGACATTATACTGTGGGCTCTTACGACACCTTCACCTCTCACAGGTAAGCACCAGCAGCTCTGCTTTGTGATGACAGAGATATTCATTTCCATGGAAAAATATCTCCTTTCCCTGGCAGAGCAGGATACGTTGCTTTCACGGGAAGGAAACTTTTTGTGTGGTTTTGGTCATTTCAGTTTATCGTTGAAATTAAAAATATCTAGATAAGGCTTAGGTGATTAAACATTGAAGCTGCAGGGCAGTCTGGTGCATGTCTCAGCTGAGGGACAAACATTCTGGAGAATATTTAGTGTGCTTCAGGAGGTGAAGAGCATGTGTTGGATACAGATGAAGAGTTACAACTTTGCTCTGGAGGGGAAAAAGGAGGATGCTGTTGTGTAGGACATGGTGTGAAGAAGTTGTCCCTGTGCTGCCTGGACTGCAGAGTTGGTCACCAGGGCTCTTTTGGTACAGGGCAGTGAGCATGGAAACCAACCTTGGGGAAGATGACCAAACTGGGTAGGAATCCACCGTGGTGGTGGTCTGTTGATTGGATCCAAGAGTATACTTTGCACACTGGGGTCCTGTGTTTGAGGGTTAAAAGCGGGGTTCTTTGGCAGTGTGAACTCTGCTTGCAGTCAGGCTTAAAAACTCTTGGTTGTTAGTGTAATTGGATGGGCATTGTTGTTTATGAGAGGAGAGAATTATGAGATTTCATTATTCAAAAACTTAAATTATCCTGAAGACTTGAGGTGAATGTATTCTGGTTTACTGAGCTTTTAATCCCAAGTCTGTCCCCATGGGTCTGAGCACTTTTTACTCAAAGCAATGTATGTAACTTATTTTGATTTTCAAAAATCCCATGAGAATCTTCTTCAGGGCTGTTTGTATTCTTAGCTGAGCATGAGGCAAAAGGGAAAAGGCTGCTATGACTCAGAAGACAGTGAAAAAGAAAATCAGGGGTAAAGCAGTGTCCATTTCCACTGTGGCCAAATGCTGCAGGGAATCCCCCAGAAGGTCTGTGCTGGAGTCACTGGTTACTTTTGGTCTTAAAGGGCAGGAAACAGGTCAAAATCGGCAGATGAGTCAAAATTACATTCATCAAGCACAAGAAAAGTAGGTGGATGGGATTCCACCGAGCCGTGTTTATAAACAATATGACAGAAATACATTTTGGCATGTGGAAGGTAGCACACAACACTGAAGAGAAGAAACACTGTGAGGTACCCTTGCCCAGTAAAGATTTTCTAGCTCTTCATAGTTGCCTAGGAATAAAAAACTGACATCACTGTGAAATCACAGCAGGAACATCATTGTCATCACTGAGGCATGTAAAACAGCAGAGAATAGAGTAGGGCAGAAAATAGAACTAAAGTTTTTGTGAAGGAGGGACACAGGTGACACTGGAACTGGGTGGTCCAACATCAGCTGAGCATCAACACAGGAAAACCTGAAATAATGCATACAGGAAAACCCCAGTGGCAGTGTTTCATATCCATCTTCATAGGAAGGTGTTAGACTGACTTGTTCTTGAGAACAAGATTTGGGGCTTACTTTGGATCCAGTCTGAACCTAGAAAAAAATAATCTAATTTTTGGAGTTGTTACAAAAGGAAAAAAGAACAAAATGGAAATCGTAGTTGTTAACTTCTCTGTAGAAATCTGTACTCACCCACATCTTGGAACCTGCAGGCAGCTTGAGCCTTTCAGGCTTAAAAAGTAATGCTTGAAAAGTTGTCAGGGAAAACTAACAGGTGCTCAGAATGGTGAAATACTTTCCATAGCAGGTGAGACTGAATAGACTGAAACTCTCAAGCTTAGAAAATGATGGTGAAGGAGAAGGGGTTTGATAGAAGTCCATAAATAAGTGATGGGCAACAGCTGAACCAGAAGTTCAGGCTGATCCCTGTCTCTTCACTTGCAAAAACATGAGGTACTGGAATCATAGAACCATTTAGGTTGGAAAAGACCTTACAGATCATCAAGTCAAACCATGATCCTAACTCTGTCAAGTCCACCACTAAGCTATGTCCCTCAGTCCCATCAGTGCCACATCCACGTGTCCTGAAACAAGAGCAAGGAAAGCAAACAGGAGGATGTTCTCCCATGTGTCTCCTTGCTTAGTGACACGCTGAGTCCTGAAACTGACAGTGGCTCAGAAAGCAGAGAGACAAACCCGAGGAAGAATCTGCAGAGAGCAGCTCTGACTCAGGGACTTTTCCATCATCCAGCAGTGGAGGTCAGGAGCTCATGGTGGGAGCTATTGCTCTGTGCTCACTCTGCTCGTTCCTCATCACGTTTCTGCTCTTGGCTGTTGCTGGGAAGTCAGGAGGACGACTGTCCTGACCCAGCTGCTGGTAGCTGTGGGTGAGGTGGGATCTTCTCTGAAGCCAGCCCTCCAGGGAGCAGATTTTAATGTACAGCCTTTTCCTTGCTATCCCCTGTGGCTGCTGAATGGATCTGGAGTCAGGCACCTCTTCTGGGTTCTGAACTCTTCCCTTCATGATGGATGAAGCCTGGGCATCCGACCTGAATGTCTTTAGCCTCTTCAGAAATCTGCATGGCAGAGTCCCATGGGATACCATCCTGGAGAGAAGTGTCCACAGGGGCTAGTTGATATCCCAGGACAACCTCCCCCAAGCTGAGGGGTGACCCATCCTGGCATGTGGGAGATGGGGCAGGGTCAGCAGGAGGGCTGTGGGGATGCATGGGCAACTCCTGGCTCTGCTGACACAAGGAAGAGGTGTACAAGGGAGAAGTGACCTGGGAGGCCTATAGAGACACTGCTTAGTCCTGCAGGGATGGGGAGGGAAAGCCCATTTGATAATCTGGTGAGGGATGTGAGGGGACTCTGCAAGTATCTGCAGCAGCAAAGAGGAGACTGGAGGAAGGGTGGGTCTGCTGCTGGGTGATCTTGCAGATCATCATAGTCCAGTTGGTGTTGGCATCCCCAGGTAGTCAGTGCTTGCAAAACTGGAGGGCTCTGCTCAAGTATGACTGGGGCATGCTGGGGTCACAGTAAAGGTGCTGGCACTGGTTGGGAAAACTCAGGGTTTCTATGGGCGGGTTGAACTGAAACAGACTGGAGGATTTTAGCTGCATTCCCACGGGATGGTGTGTAGTCATGCAATAACAAACTAGAGGGTGGCCTGTCTGGCCCCACAGGCCAGTGTTGTGTGTTGCATGGTGGCCAAGGGCTGGTGCTTCCTGCAGTTATGGGAACAGAAAAAGCAACTCAGAATATTATTCCTGCCTGCAGCAGGATGCAAGGGTGCCTTTAGTCAGCTTCACAGGGTGGAATTTGGACTCGACAGCAGGCATCTCCTGAACATGTGTATGTGTGAGATCACCTCAATAAGCATGGTGAACAAAATGGTGAGGTTTTCCCCTCCATTTTTAAAAATATGAAACATTTGAGCCACTATATTCTTTAAAAGCAGAAATTAAGCACTGAGGTGCTGTAGGATCACTGCAGCCAATCGATGAACACAGTTTGCAGAAGAGTGCTTCTTCCTTCATCTCTGCCCTCACTGGAGGTCTCAGATGTGGGAGAAGATTAACATAATGACAATGTTTGAGGAACAACTTCAAAATACTTGAGAAAATTACACACAAATTACTTTAGATTTCAAGAAAAGCTTTGAAATAGTTTCAGGTTTGAATGGGTGCCCCAAGCAGGGAACAGCATCCGCACACTGAATTGCAGCTTGGGGTAGGGTCTGTATTTAGTCTTTTTTTTGGGTTAATAAGGTGAAAAGAAAGCTACAAATATATGGAGGGGAATATTTGAGAACACAGGAAGAGACTAGGCTGTATACTGAATGAAGAAGTATTTTATTTTGTGGGATCAGCCTCTGGGAGAGCAAAGTTCCTGAGCTTTTGTTCCTGAGTAGTGTCAGCAGTGAGCTGGCAGTGATGGATTCAGGGATGAGAGGCTGCTCTGGGTTGGGTTCCCCACCTCTTACTGGTGCCACTTAGAAGCATAAGTGCAGGTAAAGGAAGAAGAGAGCATGAGACTGCTGGAGTGAGGTGTGCTGAGTGCCCCAGGGTCACCAGAGGGCAGTGGCAGCTGTACCTACACCTCTGAAGATAGGGAGTGTGAGACAGGGCTCAGCAGACCTAATCTGGTCTGAAACAGGAATGAGGCAAACAAGGAGAGAAGTCTGAGCTTGTTCTTATCAGGAAGAGGCAATCACAAGGGAATTGACTTCTCTGATGAACTATGTTAAAGGAAGAGATTAAAGTGGTTGGAAATTCATTCTATAAAATTAAGAGCTCACATTCCACATGGCACAGCAGGGAAGGAAAAGAAATGGGAGCAATAGACAATTTGGGATATTTATTTTTTTATTATTCAATCACAGGGATTAGTTGACCAGGGAGAGAGATTACAACTCTGAGTATTCACAAGCCATCTGGATGGGCCTGCCTTTAGGAGAGAAGAAAACATGAAGAAGTCTCTAAGCAGGGATTTTTTTTATTTCTTTTTTGCTCCCTGAGATGCTTTGGCTGGCCAAATATCTCAATACAGAAAATTACAGAATAATTGAGGTCAGGAGGAGATGGCTGGAAGTTTCTACCACACCTGGTTGCTCAGAGCAGAGCCAGCTAAATCAGGATGTCTCCAAAGCTGAAGGGTCCATAGCCCTCTTGGGCCTATCTCCCAGGTTATTTCTAGGGTGGAAAAGTATTCTGTGTATCTCATGATAGTTTCTTATGCTTTGGTTTGTCTCTGTTTCCTCTTGTCCTATCCCTATGCCCATTCAAGAGTCTCTGTGTTCTGTACAGCTTCCCATGGGGGAGCTGCAGGTGGCAGGGAGGTGTTCACCATCTGTCCTCAGAGCTGAGGGAGCTGAGGGAGCTTCTCTATGCTCTGATGGGCCAAATGAGCAAATCAGTGATGTCAGAGGTGGGTGAAACCACCTAGGGATCCTTGGGACTGCACCAACACCTCATTATTTCTCCTCTCCCCTGCCACACAAGAGTGCAGTGCCTGTGGGTGCCCCGTGTAGGTGCAGCTCCCTGCCTGCCCTTGGCTTCTCTTCTCCAGGTCCTGTTCAGGGCTCACCCCTCTTGGCTGTGTGGTCATGGCTCCTTACCCCCCATCAGCATCCAGCTTTTTCCTGTGTCATGCACAGGGGCCACCTTGGGCACCTCCTCTGCACTTTTGGTTTCCTAAGGCTATACGGGGACACATGAACAAAGAGCTGGTTCCCTCTCTTCTCGAAGGGACCAAATAGAAGGAATTGCTCTGGAATGCCTTGAGCTGTTTCATGGCTGTGTGTGGCTCTGAGACAACTTCCTTTCGTTTCTTCCATTCTGTGGGTTATTTCTTGGCTGTTCTTGCCCCAGCAGCCCTGATATGCTGGTGGTTCAGGGGTGGTATTGAAGTCTGCTGACCTGGTTGAGCCCTCCCCAAGTTCTGCTCCTGCAGGTTACTCCAGGTTACTCCTGGTGGGCAGGGAGCTGGAAATGGCATTGGCCTTTCTGTCCCTCTGTCCAGCTGGGGCTGCCTAGCAAGCCCAGGAGGAGCCAGGTACAGGCAGGGCTCAGCAGGGAGGAAGCCTGGGCTGTGGTGGGGCCAGGCATGGAAAATGCCCCTGCCAGGAGAGCTTAGAAAGAAAGGTTGGGAATGAGTCCTTGACACAAAGGCTTTGTGCAGCTGGAGCTGCTGGTCAGACAGCAGCATTAGGGCTGGATGTGTCCCCGTTTCAGTGTATTGCAGGAAATGGGGTTTTGTAGCCCATCTAGCTGGGAAAAGGTAATTTGCACTGGGCTGGTGCAGCCTTCATCTCCATAGCAACCGAAGTGTGGAGGGAGAAAACGAAATCTCTTCTTGAAAAGGCTTCTGCATAATCCCACTTGTCAAATTAACGTGCCTTCAGAGTCATCTGTTCAGATCTTTTGGTGAATGGTATCTTCTGGGACCACTTGTCTCTTGTCACAGAGAGTTCTAAGAACATGAAGTGTTAAAGAGAGTCCTCCCAAGCCCGAGCTTCCCCTCGGCAGACCTTGTGCCCGGGCCCTCTGCTAGTTTTGATCCAAAATGGGGAATTCTGAGATTTGTGGGTAGTACAAGGCTTTGTGGGCCTGGTAAGGAATAGAAGCAGGCACTGATGCAAGAATTGATGGGAGCCACGTGCCTGGGTTAACCAGCTCCAGCCCCCAGAGCTGCAGGTTAATGGTTACAGGAGCTTTAGAGAAGGGAATGTTGGCTACACCCCACTCCATTCTCTTCTCTAAAAATATTCAGGAAAAGGAGCTAGCAGTTTGAGAAGCAGGTCCTGGGAAACAGTGCAAACAATCTGTCCAAACCCAAACTTTGTTCACCAGTTGCAGCAAAGTTAGGGGCATTTCCCTTTGGTTTTTTGGTGCCTTTTGCAGCCGAGCAGTGGGTGTTGTTGCCCAGCATTGGGTTGTGGTTGTTGCTGGAGGTGAAACCCTGGAGCAAAGGGCTTGTTCTGGGAGGGATGGCATGCTCCATGCCCAGGGTTTGTTGGGAGACTGAGAGGAGTCCTGCTCTCTGCTGTGTATTTGCAGCAGGTTTTTTGTAAGGTTGTAGACGGAATGCATCCAGAGCTTGGAAGAGGTAACAAGTGGTAGAGCTGTTGGTCACTCAGCAGCTTGTCTGTCTGAGACTAAAGTCTGCCTGGCTCCTGCTGGCTCTCAGGCTGGAAGTCTTTGAGGCACACGTCTGTGTAATGGTAGACTCCTGTAAGGTGTTTTACTCTGAGAGGTCTTGGAGTTGTGGGTAGTTCTCAGCAAGCATCAGCTGGGTAGCAGCTGATGACACGTGTAGGATGCTAGAAAATAGGAAAGAAATAGAAAGTCTACTAAAAATAGCATTCTGCTCCTCTGAAAATCCATGATTTGTCAGTCTCTTACTTGCAGCTGTAGTCTGTTCCTCTGAGTAAAAAGAATTAGAAAAGGTTCAGAGGCAGCCAGCAAGGGTGACCGAAGGCACAGATCACACTTCATGGGAGGTTAAATAGGCTGGAAGTTCTCAGCTTGGGGAAGAAGTACCTGAGGAGGATTTGTCAGAGTTCTGTGAAATGGTGAGTAGGCAAGGAGAAGGTGAATATGGAACAATAGTGATTTCTCAGTACAAAGGATTGGGGTGGCACTCGGAATTAGAAAGCAGCAAGATTACAATAAAACAAAGTACTTTGTCACAGTGCAGGTGATTAAATGATAGAATTTATTCCTGCTGCATGTTGTGGAGGCCAAAACTATAAATGGATTGAAAATGAGAGTGCAGAATTACTGAAGAGTAAATTTGTGACCAAGGAACACTGAGCTCTTCAAGGGCTTGGGATGACGAGCTGTGGAGTGAGGATGGTATCATATGGGTGGATCACTCATCTTTTACTCTGTTTCTTACACTCTTCCCTTTGCTGTTTGCACTGTTACTCATGAAAGGATTCTGCTGTCACCGAAGCCCCAGGCATCTGTAGTACTCTGTCCTTGTGTTCTGGTTATATGAGAGGACATCAGCCGGAGGAAGCCAGCCTCATTCTGTACTCCAGCACTGAGTGCAAGTGAGCACTCAAGACTAACGTATAAAAACAACAAACCACCAGCTGCAAAAAGTCACAAATGAATTCACAGAGGGTATTTTCTTGTTCCTTCATGGTAGCTGGAAGCCTTTTCAACTCTTCTCAGCCACCTTTAGAGATGAAGGACTGACATGTTTCTTTGAATGTGTTATAAATCTTTAACTTAGTTGTTTTCAGCCATGTTGCAGTTCTTTGATTGATCTTTGAAGACTTTATATCCTACCAGCTGGCTGGTGTCTGAGCAAGGTGCAGATGTTTTCTGTGCTACTCAGCTTCCTGTGATGGATTTCTCTGGAATGGGGGAGAAGAGCTTGTAATCTGTTGCTAGTGGAGAAATTGATCTTGTGTAACTCCAGACATTTCAGTACCTGCTTACCTGTCATTAATGTCAAGGTCCTTTTTGTAGGATGCAGCAGCAAAAGGGGACTTGCAGGGAGCAATTGATTTCCTTCTAAAATGATCATTTAAGTCAGCTGAATCGTGACCTCATTGTGCATCTTTTGCTCCAAAGGTTATGAGTAAACCACAGCAGTAATAGTGCACATGGAGACATCCATCTGTCCATTTGACCATCACTGTCAAAACCAAGGCAAGATGCATCCTACTCTAGGTGTTAGCAGCAAAAGCACTTGATTTAACTACCCAGTTAAACCTGTTGGTTTCGTGCACAGCAACATCTATCGTGACTTCAGAGCCATTCCCCAACATGACAGGACTCCTCACCTCCAGTCAGTGCCTTTTCCCTCTTCCACCAAGACTTGCTGCTGCTCTTGTCCTGTCCCTGGGGTTTTGCCCCAGTGCTGTGGATGTCCTCAGCATCGTTGTTGTATACCAACTTGGAGACCTGAAGGTGTGGAGGAGGAATCTGTAGCCCCTCTCTTAGCTCTGTAGCCCCTCTTTTAGCTTCAGCTCCCCACAGAGTTTAACACTGAGCCAGGCATCATCCTCCCCTCTTTTGGACAAGAATTCAAGATTCATAGATCTCACCCAGTGCCACCCCTGTCATGGACAGAGACCCCTTCCCCAGCCCAGGGGGCTCCAAGCCCCATCCAACCTGACCTGAGACATCCACAGCTTCCCCAGGAAACCTCTCCCAGATTCTCCCCACCCTCATTTCTCCCCAAGATCTCCTCTCCATCTCCCCTCTCCCAGCTGCAAACCCTTCCCCCTCGCAGGGTCCCATCCCTCCAGGCCCTTGTCCCAAGTCCCTCCCCAGCTTTCCTGGAGCCCCTTCAGGACCTGGAAGCTGCTCTAAGGTCTCCCCATTGCAGCCTTCTCTTCTCCAGCCTCAACACCCCCAACTCTCTCAGCCTGGCTCCAGAGCAGAGCTGCTCCAGCCCTCCCAGCAGCTCCAGGGCCTCCTCTGCACTGGCTCCAACAGCTCCGTGTCCTTCTGCTGATGGGGACCCCAGAGCTGAACACAGCTTTACCCCAGGGGGGTCTCCCCAGAGCAGAGTGATAGAGGATGGACAAAAGACACTGCAGATGCCCTCAGTGAGTCATTTGTAGGCAGGATGAGAACTCAGAATCATCTTGGCGATGGGAACTATTGTTTGGAAAGGCTTAAGTGCTGTTTAGTGAAGAGAAATGCAAATCACCACAGTTGCAGGAAAGTAATCAGCTGTGCAGATGTAGGAAAGGCAGGAGAAAATGTCCAGAAGTTCAGTGAATCCCAAGCTGGACATCAGCAATATCAAAATGCTGCAAGAACTTGAGATAATGGAACACTCTCCAGTTCTTCACCAGTTGCTCCCCTGGTCATGGCTGGGGCTCCCAGCTGTGGGTGTTGCTGCAGGCCTTGGTAGTGTTCTTGAAACATCATGGGTGAGGGAAATTGAAGTAGTTCTTCAGCATAACCTGTTGTAAGTTATTTGTACTTAACTCCCAGAAGGCAGTTCAAAGCAGGTAGTACAGGAGGTTGTTGTATTTCTCTGAGCTGTATCATTGTCTGCAGAATTTCAAGGTATGAAAAATACTGTTGATTCTTGCAATGTCTTCTTAGTGAATTTTGGTGGATTTTTCTTTTGATTAGAGTCTGATGGTACTTGTTTTTTCCGGGCAGAAAATAATCAGGTCATTATAAACAAATGCAATGAAAAAAAAATGGTGTCAAATGCTCTTTCCTCTGGCACTTCTTTAACTCACAGTAGTTCAATTAAATAGGTAAGAATTACCTAAAATGTTTTCTGTTTTGATAAAATATGAGTGAGAGGGGCAATTATATTTAATCTGACTTCCTGTGAATAACAGCCTGTTAAATTTTACCTGGATATTGTATTTGATTACAAGGCTTTGGGTACCCTGGAACATTAGCATTCCCCAGTCTGAGTTGCTCTCTGCCCGTAAAGCACTTCCAGGGCAAGGGGACAAGCAGGGACATCCCCCAGGAGAGGAGGAGCCTCAGCTGATGAGAAAGAAGTGAAAACTCCTGGACTTTTTACCAGCCTAATTTGGGAGGTCCTCTGCTCCTCTCTTCAAATGCAGTGATTGTTTAACTGGGAGTTCTCAAGCGTCGTTCCACAACCTCAGACGGCTCATCCCCTCCCTATCCTCTTCTGACAGTGTTCTCCTCGAGAAGCTGGTGACTCATGGCATGGACATGGATCCTCTTCATTGGGTTAAAAACTGGCTGCATGGCAGGGCCAAGAGAGTTGTGGTTAACAGAGTTAAATCCAGTGGGAGACCAGTCACCATTGGTGTCTCGCAGGGCTCAGTTTTGGGGCCAGTCCTTTCAATATCATCATTAATTATCTAGATGAGGGGACTGAGTGCTTCCTCAATAAATTTGCAGATGACACCAAGTTGGATGGGAGTGTTGTTCTGCTTGAGAGTAGGAAGACTCTGCAAAGGGACCTGGACAGGCTGGACCAGTGAGCCAAGGTCAGTAACATGAGGTTTAACAAGGCCAAGTGCTGTGTCCTGCACTTTGGTCACAACAAACTCCATGCAACGCTCCAGGCTTGAGGAGGAGCAGCTGGGAAACTGCCAGGCAGAAAAGGACCTGGAGGGGATGGTCGACAACTGTGAATATCAGTCAGCATGTGCCCAGGTGGCCAAGAAGGCCACCAGCATCCTGGCTGGTGTCAGGAATGGTGTGGCCATCAGGAGAAGGGCAGTGATGGTGCCCCTGTGCTGGGCACTGGTGAGACCTCACTCACCTCGAGTGCTGGGGTCAGGTCTGGGCCCCTCACTGCAAGAAGACATTGAGGGGCTGGAGCCAGTTCAGAGAAGGGCAACCAAGCTGGGGAAGGGTCTGGAGAGGCTGAGGGAATTGGGAATGTTCAGTTTGGAGAAGAGGAGGCTGAGAGGAGACCTCATTGCTCTGTACAGCTCCGTGAAAGGAGGTTGTAGGGAGGTGGGTGCTGGGCTGGGCACTCAAGTGAACAATGACAGGACCAGAGGAACTGGCCTGAAGTTGCACCAGGGGAGGTTTAGAGCAGATCTGAGGGAGAATTTCTTTACTGAGAGAGCAGTCAGGTGTTGGAATGGGCTGCCCAGGGAGGTGGTGGAGTCACCATCCCTGGAGGGATTTAAAAAGCGTGTAGATGAGGCACTTGAGGACATGCTCTGGTGGGTGACACAGATACTGATACTTGTATTGTATTGGGGGGGATGTTGGCAGTTGGACACAGCGATCTTAGAGGGCTTTTCTAACTAACAATTCTATGAATCTGTGGCCAGTTTTTGTGTTTCACCTTTTCCTGAATCCACATCTGCAAAGAAACAGAGCAGGAAGGAGGTGGTGGGGGGCTGAGCATAACAGCATTCAAGATCAGAAGCAGTCACAGCTTCCTGACAGCCTAGTCCTCTCCCATACACAATCTGAAAATATATATGAAATATATGTATATAATATCATATATAAGTATATATATTATATATATATACTATATATATATATGAAATATAAAAAATATAAAATATATGTTCTGTGGCATGTAATCTGTGCAGAATCACCTTGCTGGGAGGTTTATGAGACCAGATTATTTCAACTGGACTAATTTTAACTTTCCAGCCAAAGCAGAATCTGCAGCATTGCTTGTACTTAGGTTCTCAGCTGCAAGAGAGGAGATGAAGAGGAGATCCTGGAGAGAAATTGTTTGGGGTGAGGGTGCTGAGCCCCTGGGTGCCCAGGTTGCCCCCAGAAGCTGTGGCTGCCCCATCCCTGGAGGGGTTGAAGGTTGGATGGGGCTTGGAGCCCCCTGGGCTGGGGGAGGGGTCCCTGACCTTGGCAGGGGGGGCACTGGGTGAGCTATAGCATCTCTCCAACCCAAACTAATCTGGTATTCTATGAAAATAAGAGAATGTTAGGGGTTGGAAGGGACCTAGATAGAGATCAACTAAGAGGTTTCTACTACAGTTTTGTTGGGTTGCTTATTTTAACTGTTCTTGGGCAAATATTTGCCAAGATCATCTTTGTGCTGGCAGTGTCCTGAAGATGAAATGCAACCCTGATTTCTGGTGGCATTTTCTCCCCAATTGCATGCCTGGAGTTCAGCTGCATGTAACTCTTCCAGTGAAGTAACTCGTGACTTGTGCTAAGATTGCAGAGAAGGGTAATTCAGACCCTTGTGATACATCTGCTAGAAACATGCTTTGCAGGAACAGGGACTAAAAATGGGATACAAGTCATCCACTCAGAACAGAAGTGCTGTGGTCGCTGGTTTTCTGCTCACTTCACCATCTGAGCTTGGTCCAGCCAGGACACGGGGTCCTGGGAGGTGCCCTGCACCCTGGTGGGACATTTCTGCATCCAGCAGACACTGGCAGGGATTCTGCTGGCTGGGGACTGAGTGCCATCACTTTGGTGATAACATGAAGGCTGTTAACAACAAGGGTAATTTATTGTTAAGCAGAATACAATGGAGTCCTCTCTGTGTCCTGGCTCCCAGTCATGCCCCAGCCCCCTCACCCCTCTGGCCATGGATACCCTGGCTGGGTGGGGGGCTCCTGTCAGAGACCACGACCTTCTCAGAGTGTAGGTGTCCCTGGAGTTCAGACAGAGGGAGTCACAGGACTTTGGTTTGTGATATGAATTTAATCTAGTTAGTATGACATTTAATATGCTGGCATCAGTTATGGGGATTTAAAAGTAGCTTCTTGGCCCATCTTCTGTAGGAGATGCTGAAGAAAAGAAGATTCATTCCAGAGGAGTGATTATAGCACTTCACATAAAGGCCAAGTCAGGCTTTGGTAGAGTGAGGAAAAATTCAATCTCCAAATGGGAGACTGGATGTTTCAGTCAGAGATGTCATTTGATAATGTGTCCCAGTGGTATTCCCTAAGAGCTGTTTTCATCCCTGTGAAATTAAATGTCTTCCTTTCTCCAGTGGGTTTCATAGCTCTTTGTGGCAAGAGAAGGTTGCACCTCAGATCTCGGGGGCAGCTGGCTTGGGAAGGACAAGCTGCTTCTTTCCTTGCTGTGCCTGAGTGCTGAGCTGCTGAAACCACCCCAGTAGTGGATAAAACTTCCTAAGAAGTCAGCGTGTGACAGGAACCCATGGTGCTGGGGACTCTACAGGACAGTGTTGTATGTTGGTCAGGGTAGCTCTGGGCTGGCGGGTGAGATGCACCAACAAACCTCTGTGAGCAGCAGCTTGCACAGCCACAGCCCTTCTAGGGAGAGGCACAGGAACACCCCTGGCACAGACTGTAGATGGGGACTGGGGAGGAGCAGCAGAGGACGTGGTGTGGTGTGTTTGTATAGCACAACGTTCAAGCAAGCAAAGTCCACAGCCTCGAAACTTCCTCTCCACCCATCTTTCCATCTCTGGGAGTGCACTTGTTGTATGTCCCCATCTATAAATAATGAGTTAAGTCTATCAGGAGCAGGTGTGAGCACTGATTATCCACCGGAGTAATTAACAGCTTTGTAACTGATGCTCCAGGGAAGAAAAGCCTTTACTTTGCTCTGCAGTCCCTTCTGCTGGGCTTGTGAAGGGCGTTGGTAATGGCATCACTGAGGCACACAGGAAACAAATCTGTCCCCTCTGCCTTCGGGCAGACATGGTGACCTCCCAGCTGTGTGTGTGGTGCTGAGCCCGAGCAGGACCTTCACAGCATGGTGTAGCTGCTGCAGCACCCACCCTCCTGCTGGGACTCGATCTCAGCATCCTTGGGCAAGGGAGGAGCAAGTGGAGCTACCCAGAGGTTACCTGCAGGTGTTTGCAGGTATGAATACTAACAAGACACCTGCTCAGCATGAATAACATACTAACAAATCACAGTTGGTTGTATAATTATTTTCTGTGGGTGTAAATTAGTACTGGAGCTGCAGGACAGACAAGAACTGAGCCTGGAATCTGTCCCTCTTCCCCCATACACAACGGGAGCACTGGCTTAGGAGCAACTAAGGGTGCTGGGATGCTGCTGCCATGGCTCCTGATGTCTTGTGAGGGTGATTTTCCTGTAATGTTTGTTGTGTTGGGACTGCTAGTTAACTTCCACGATAGTGATAACTTGCATCACTCATCTTTTTGAATAAAAAACCAAACGAAATCAAAACAGTATTCTGTTTGCTTGCCTTAAGTTTCTGCCACCCTTGTGGCCACCCTTCTGCCATCCTTTTCAGGAGAAGTTGTTAGGGTTGCTGTACCTTTGCTGTGTCATGGAAGCTCATTCCCATGGCTCAAATATTAATTATCAAAGTATTTCCATTCTTGTTACTGCCTTGGGGTTTTTCCTGATGTAGTTGTCATTTGCAAATGCTTTACAAATACTTTTTTGTTTCCTCATTGTTTAAACTGATGTTTAGTGGAAGATACTTGGAACTGAAAGTCAAGAAATCAAAAGCATCACATTTCTGATAAATGGGATCCTTTTTTCTACTTCACCATCCCCTGGTGTTAATAGAATCTTGTGTCGTGTTACTCCTGGGCTGTGAGTTCAGACTCAAGGAGAGTTGGAGTGAGATGGCCATAGAGACACCGAGGTGTCACCGTGGTGATGGTGTCTGCAGAGCTCTGGTGCCACCTGGGTGGTGGTGGCTGCTGCCTCGGGAGGTGATGTGTTGACTTCCCCTCTGTTCAGACAGCCACAGAAACACAGCATTTCAGACCCCTGTGTTCTTCTGCTGCCTGGAGCAGCGATCACTCCCAAAAGCTGTTTTCCACACTTGTTTCTTCAGCAGATGGTTGCTTCCTCCCGTGCAGCCTGTACGCCAGCATTACACGCCTGTGTCACGGCCATATTGGCCTTTTCAAATTCTGAAGCCTGCCTGTAAGCTTAACACTGTGACAAACAGCTTCCTGAGCAGCCCGGGAGCCGGGCTAAGCACATTATGTGCACGGGGCATTGATTTCCAAGTCAGACCACGCGTGGTGAGCGAAGCTCTGTGAGGAATCCCTGTGACCCCTCCAGAGAGCATCTCAACTGAGGCTGGGGGTCGTGGGGGCCGGGTGCCCCCAGGAGTGAGCTCATGGCTGGGCTGTGAGCCTGGTCAGCTTTTCAGGGGGGCTGTGACCTGCTGTGGTCACCTGCCTCTTCAGGGATGGTCGTGTCATTTCCAGGGGCTTTTTCATGGGTGGGAGAACACTCAGGGTGCTGGACACCCAGCATCTGTCATTATCAGTACAAAACTGAGAGGAATAAAAATGTTTCTGTGTCACGTTCCTGAAAGGGAGGTTTGGGTTTGGTCTGCAGTCCATTTGGGGGCTGTGTGGGACATGAGGGAGGGTGGTGAGGTGACTGATTATTGACTAAAACTCAGTAACAGGGAAAAACAGCTCCCGGCAGGCAGTGACGGGCTTGGGATGATTCCTGTTGGCATTGCTCTGCCTGGGAGTTGGGGAGGTTGATTTCCACACAAAGCTGGACTTGGAGCACAGGAGCACTGGTGTTGAGTGTCAGCAGCGTTAGGGCTGTGCAAACAATTCCACTGAGCTGTGTCAGTGGAACAGACAGATCTTTGTCACTGGTGGCAGTAGAAGGAGCTGCTAAACACAGGAGGCAGCTTAGTGAATTAATTGTTTTCCACATGATGTCTTTGCTGGTTGGACAACTAATATAAGCACTGAATATTAAATTACCAGCATAAGAGGTATAAAAAAGGGGGTTTGTTTCTGAGTGTTCATGTTCTAAATAGAGATGAGAAAATACACTGGGAGAGCCAGTGAGTTAACTTAAAGTTATTCTTAATTACATTAAAAAGGAAATGTGTCAGACCCAAGGGAAGCAGCCGCTGTGTTAGAATGAGAATTGTGCAAATTATTTGATGTTGGGAATATGGCATGGGAGCAAACCCTGTGCTGGAGGCCATGGTGTGGGATCTCCCAGAGGGTCTCACCGAACACAGCAGCGTGGGTTTGCTGGGTGTTCCCAGCCACTGATGTGAGATGGGTTCTTTTTGCTGATGGGTGCATCTGTGGATCTGTGTGTGGTGCTGCCCCTCGAGAGGAGCTGGGCAGCTGAGCGGGGCTGTGCGGGTGGTGTTGAGGGGTGAGGATTGATGGGGGGTGGTGGGAGCTGCCCCTCCAAGGCGGCTCACACGGGGCTGGGGCATTGCAGCTCCCACCTGCTGTGATTCATGAGAGAGCCATTCAGCTAGACAACTGAAGGCATAAAACCAAAAAGCATCATTCAGTTTTGTTTTGGTTTCTTTTTTCTCATTCTGGCAGTGCCAAGTCATTTATCAAAGAGACAGGAGCTGTCAGTGAAGGTGGTAAAGGATGTGCTGATCGATAGTGACTCCGTGGTTTTTGCTGGGGCTGGAGCAGCTACAGTCACAGTGGTTACCCGGTGTGGATATGCTGAAGTGCTGAAGTTGTTTCTTGTTGCAAATGTGGGTTTGCAACCCTTCTTTGGGAAGGGTCAGCATGTGCACATGTGCAGTTAGGAGAAAATCCTGACCATGGAGCTGGGAGCTGGGGGTGGTGGGAGAGCTGCACAGGGGCACGCTCTGATGAGTAGAGTTGAGACATGGGCATTTCATCTTCTGACACATGCAGAGCTGCCTGGAGGTGGGCAGAGTGTTCGTGGCTTCACCAAGAAATTGTAAAGGTCCCCTCTGACTCATCTTATGAACCAGCTGATGACAAGTCTGCTGGCACTAGAAGTCATCCTGTGGACTGCCAGAACTGCAAGGGAGCAGCTGCAGCGTAAGATGGTGCAGAGATGGCATCTGTCCTCTTGGAGAAATTAAATAATTGCTATTGAGCTCTTAGAGAATTAGGACTAAATTGGTCACATCTCAAGCTGCAGCAGTACACCTGATAGACTAAAACAGTTTGTAAACCATCAAGGATGAAGTGATGCCTCACTGAGTAGTGCCTCCACTGATGAAGGCTGTTGAAAATCCGTCCCAACAGATTACCCTCAGGCAAGTTACTGCATTGGTCAATGAGGTCTTGTGCTTTTCTGGTCCTCAGAACCAGGCCCTGTGTGGTCATGCGCACTGATACTCCAGCAGGAATGGAAAGCTCCAGTACACAGAAGCTGTGTGAGCATGGGCGCTCCTTGCGCAGGCTGCACAGCATCGACCTGCTTGGCCAGCCCTGAGCATCAGAAAAGATGTTTCCTCAGTTGGCCTTCTGACTGTTCTGAATATCCATGAATCTTGAGATCTTTTGAAAGAGAGTTGTTCTCAGTGATTGTCATAGAATCGTGGAATGGTTTGGGTTGCAAGGGGCCCTAGAGCTTACCCAGTGCCAGCCCTGCCATGGGCAGGGACACCTCCCACCAGCCCAGGTTGCTCCAAGCCCCATCCAACCTGGCTTTCAACACTGCCAGGGATGGGGCAGCCACATCTTTTCAGGACAACCTGGGCAACCAGGGGCTCAGCACCTTCATTTTGGGACCTACCTTTGAGGTTCATGAGGGTGGTGGCAGTACTGCAGCTATCACAAGGTGCTGCATTTACTTTTAATGCAAACAAACCTGACTTATCTTGGGGCACATAACATCATTACTGTCAAATAACCCCAAGAGAAAGGCTGGGGACTATCTGCAGAGTGCAGTAGCTTCCAGTATTGGAGGATAGAAGCAGGCCTGAGGATAATCGGCTCATTAGACAAGGAAAACCTGATGTCCAATGCCCCTTGATGAGTTGCTGCCCACCATCACTGAGGATTTCATCAAAGTGAGTGTGACCAACCTCAGAGATGGAGTCAGCAAAGACAGCAGCTTGTCCCATTCATTCCTTATCCTTTTGGTCCAGCAGGAGGACAGGCTGTACCAAATACCTGCCCTAGACATGTAAAGAAGAGGTGGTTGGCAGCAGCAATGAAAAGGATGAAGCAAGAAAGATTCAGGACAAGAATCATGTCATAGTAGCTGTTGACTCCTGCAAGGTCTAAAAGATCTGTCCAAAGTTTGTTTTTGCAAAAGAGAAAACCAGGAGACATGGTGAGAAATGAACAGCCAGTGTCCCCAGTGCTGTCACCCAGGTGACTTCCATCAGAGCATTAATAGCTCACACTTTGGTTTTGAGGAATGTGAGTGGACAGAGCCAACTTACCAGGAGAAGTTAAATACAGTCCAGATACCCTTCTCCAGGAAGGTCTTGTGCTGAGGTTTCTTGACTTAATTCTTACAAGGATGATGCATCATTGACCAAAATGGACAAAAGCTGGTGGCTGAGAATGTGCTGTCAGTGAAGGACAGTGCTCTGACCCCTCTGCAGCTACTGAGGCTCAAGCTTCACATCAGGTACAATTAAATGCTTGGCTTTTTTTGAACTTTATTCTTTTGTTTTATGGATGAGGGTTTTTTTTCTGATATTGCAAGTTAGGGTCTGAACAGAGCTACCAGTCTGAATCACTTCAAACATCCAGGTTCCAGAGGAGGAGGCAGGGTGGCCAGTCCAGTCACTGATGGCCCTGATAGGACCAGGTCAGCCAACCTTCAGTGCTGCTTCTGAAGCTGTTCATAAGCTGCATGTTCCTACACTCATTGTCAAAGCTACCAGGGAGCCCAGTGAGTGGGTCCAGTTGTACAAGGAGGTCAGATGTGTCAACTGAGCAGCTTGTGGCTCCTGCAGTTTCCACCAGGGAGCTTTCAGAAGTGGTTCAGGTGTAATGGGTTTGACTCCTTACAGTCACATTTCTTTTGAAACACTGAAGT